>NC_080042.1:47959217-48239440 GCF_012489685.1 Lotus japonicus | reverse complement strand
ATATCATGGATAAGTATAACTCTTTATTGTCTAAGCATAAAAAGTTGAAAAAGAACTTATCTGCTGTCTCCAAGACTCCTTCTGAACATGAGAAAATTATTTCTGATTTGAAAAATGAAAATCATGCTTTGGTAAATTCTAACTCTGTGCTTAAGAACCAGATTGCTAAGTTAGAAGAAATTGTTGCCTGTGATGCCTCTGATTGTAGAAATGAATCTAAGTATGAAAAGTCTTTTCAAAGATTCCTAGCTAAAAGCGTGGATAGAAGCTTAATGGCTTCAATGATCTATGGCGTAAGCAGAAATGGAATGCATGACATTGGCTATTCTAAACCAATTAGAAATGAGCCTTCTGTGTCTAAAGCTAAATCTTTATATGAATGCTTTGTTCCCTCTGGTACCATATTGCCTGATCCTGTACCTGCTAAAGTTGCTAAAAACCCTCTTAAAAAGGGATCTTTCTCTATGACTAAATATCATGCAAATATTCCTTTAAAATATTATGTTGAGACACCCAAGGTGATCAGAACCTCTGGGGTAACTAACAAAAGAGGACCCAGAAAGTGGGTACCTAAGGACAAGATTATCTATGTTGCAGATATCCTTGATAGCTCCACTGAAACACCAATCATGGTATCTGGACAGTGGATGCTCGCGTCACATGACGGGAGAAAAGCGTATGTTCCGAGAGCTGAAACTTAAGCCTGGAGGCGAAGTTGGCTTCGGAGGAAATGAAAAGGGTAAAATTATTGGTACTGGTACTATTTGTGTAGATAGTAGTCCATGCATTGATAATGTTTTATTGGTAGACGGCTTAACACATAACTTATTGTCTATAAGTCAATTAGCTGACAAGGGTTATGATGTTATATTCAATCAAAAGTCCTGCCGGGCTGTAAGTCAGATCGATGGCTCTGTTCTGTTTAACAGCAAGAGGAAGAACAACATTTATAAGATCAGATTATCTGAGTTGGAGGCTCAGAATGTGAAGTGCCTTCTGTCTGTTAATGAAGAGCAGTGGGTATGGCATAGACGGTTAGGGCATGCCAGTATGAGAAAGATTTCTCAGCTGAGCAAGCTAAACCTTGTCAGGGGCTTACCCAATCTGAAGTTCGCTTCAGACGCTCTTTGTGAAGCATGTCAGAAAGGCAAATTCACAAAAGTCCTTTTCAAGGCAAAGAATGTTGTCTCAACCTCAAGGCCGTTAGAACTTCTGCATATCGACCTGTTTGGACCAGTGAAAACTGAGTCTATAGGTGGCAAGAGATATGGGATGGTTATCGTTGATGACTATAGCCGCTGGACATGGGTAAAGTTTCTAACCCGCAAGGATGAGTCTCATGCTGTGTTCTCTACCTTCATTGCTCAAGTGCAAAACGAGAAGGCTTGCAGGATTGTGCGTGTCAGAAGTGACCATGGTGGAGAGTTTGAGAATGACAAGTTTGAGAGTCTGTTTGATTCCTATGGAATTGCACATGATTTCTCTTGTCCCAGAACTCCTCAACAAAATGGTGTTGTTGAGAGGAAGAACAGAACTCTTCAGGAGATGGCTAGAACCATGCTCCAAGAAACTGGCATGGCTAAACACTTTTGGGCAGAGGCAGTAAATACAGCATGTTACATTCAGAACAGAATCTCTGTGAGACCAATTCTGAATAAGACTCCTTATGAATTGTGGAAGAACATAAAACCCAACATTTCTTATTTTCATCCTTTTGGCTGTGTTTGTTATGTTCTCAATACTAAGGATAGATTGCATAAATTTGATGCTAAGTCTTCTAAGTGTCTATTACTTGGTTATTCTGATAGATCTAAAGGTTTTAGATTTTATAATACTGATGCTAAGACTATTGAAGAATCTATTCATGTTAGATTTGATGATAAGCTTGACTCTGACCAGTCAAAGCTAGTTGAAAAGTTTGCAGATTTAAGCATTAATGTTTCTGACAAAGGCAAAGCTCCAGAGGAAGTTGAGCCAGAGGAAGATGAACCAGAGGAAGAAGCTGGTCCCTCTAACTCACAAACTCTGAAGAAGAGCAGAATCACTACAGCTCACCCTAAGGAATTGATTCTGGGCAACAAAGATGAACCAGTCAGAACCAGATCTGCCTTCAGACCCTCTGAAGAGACCTTGCTGAGTCTGAAAGGATTGGTGTCCTTAATTGAACCCAAGTCCATAGATGAAGCTCTTCAGGACAAGGATTGGATTCTGGCCATGGAAGAAGAATTGAATCAATTTTCCAAGAACGATGTTTGGAGCTTAGTGAAGAAGCCTGAGAATGTCCACGTTATTGGAACGAAATGGGTATTCAGAAACAAGCTAAATGAGAAAGGAGATGTAGTCAGAAACAAGGCAAGGCTAGTTGCTCAAGGCTACAGCCAGCAAGAAGGAATAGACTACACTGAAACATTTGCTCCGGTAGCAAGACTGGAGGCAATCAGACTATTGATCTCTTTCTCAGTAAATCACAACATAGTTCTACATCAGATGGACGTAAAGAGTGCCTTCCTAAATGGTTATATCTCAGAGGAAGTCTATGTTCATCAACCCCCAGGTTTTGAAGATGAAAAGAAACCAGACCATGTGTTCAAATTGAAGAAATCACTCTACGGTCTGAAACAAGCTCCCAGAGCATGGTATGAGAGACTTAGCTCATTCCTTCTGGAGAATGAGTTTGTAAGGGGTAAAGTAGATACAACTCTCTTTTGCAAGACTTATAAAGATGATATCTTAATTGTGCAAATTTATGTTGATGATATTATATTTGGTTCTGCTAATCAATCTCTATGCAAAGAATTTTCTGAGATGATGCAGGCTGAATTTGAGATGAGTATGATGGGAGAATTAAAGTACTTTCTGGGAATACAAGTTGATCAAACACCAGAAGGAACATATATCCATCAGAGCAAGTACACTAAAGAACTTCTGAAGAAGTTCAATATGCTGGAATCTACAGTGGCCAAGACTCCAATGCATCCAACATGCATTCTGGAGAAAGAAGATAAAAGTGGTAAAGTATGTCAGAAGCTCTATCGTGGCATGATAGGTTCACTTCTATACTTAACTGCATCTAGGCCAGACATATTATTTAGTGTTCATTTATGTGCTCGTTTCCAATCAGATCCAAGGGAAACCCACTTAACTGCTGTTAAGAGGATCCTAAGGTATCTGAAAGGCACCACTAACCTTGGCTTGATGTATAAGAAAACATCAGAGTATAAGCTTTCAGGTTATTGTGATGCTGATTATGCTGGAGATAGAACAGAGAGAAAAAGTACTTCTGGAAATTGTCAATTTCTGGGAGGCAATCTAGTCTCATGGGCAAGCAAGAGGCAATCAACCATTGCACTATCAACTGCAGAGGCAGAATATATCTCAGCAGCAATATGCAGCACTCAGATGCTCTGGATGAAACATCAGCTGGAGGATTATCAGATCCTTGAGAGCAATATCCCAATCTATTGTGATAACACTGCTGCAATCTCATTGAGTAAGAATCCTATCTTGCATTCAAGGGCAAAGCACATTGAGGTAAAGTATCATTTTATTAGAGATTATGTACAGAAGGGCGTACTTCTTCTGAAGTTTGTTGATACTGACCATCAATGGGCAGATATCTTTACAAAGCCCTTAGCAGAGGATAGATTTAATTTTATTCTGAAAAATCTAAACATGGACTTTTGTCCAGAGTGAAGATGGATCAGAACCTCTGACTATGATACTTCTTGATCAGAAGATGTCTAGTCCAGAAGGTAACTCAATCAGAGTGTGTGTGCCCACTGGTACTGACTCTGAAGCTGAGACAACAACACGTGCGTCAGAATTTCTGATGCATAGTTCCTTGTGCCCGTGTGACAGTCTGTTATGATTGCGTGTAGATATGCTTATCTCCTGTGTGTGATTGTGTATTTTACTGTTACTATCTATCTTTAATTTTCAACCGTTGATCTTAAAGTGCTTTTTGAATCAACAACGGTTATTTGATAAAACCCACTATACACACACGTTCTCTCTCACTTCCGGTTTTCACTCTCGCACTCTCTGCTTTTCAAAACCGCCTTTTTCTCGAATTCTCTCTCGATCTCTCTTCATCCTTCAAACTTCATCTTCTACCTCAAACCTTCAACCTCTTCAAAATGGTGAGACAAACCAGAAGATCTACTGCAGATGCACCTCAGTTCCCTCACATGGTAGTCGGTTTGGCAACGGGTCAAAGGGGCTCTGAGAACCCGGCACAAGAACAAGCTCAAGCGCCAGAGCAGGTTGTTCCTATTGCAGAACGGGGCTGTGTCGTTCACTGTGTATTTCCTCCTGAGGAACTCCAAGTCCTGGCAGAATGGAGATTCAACCTCGACAACTTGGCTGCAAATGGGTTTGATCTTCGTCCTGAAGTCCAAGCTCAAGGTTGGGGAAACTACTTCAATCGACTTCGAGGACCGGTGTATGAGAAGCTGGTAAAGGAATTCTGGAAGCACGCCGACTGTGATGATACTCAGGTGGTCTCTTACATACTGGGCAGGAAGATCATCATCACGGAGAAGTCATTCGTGAATCTGCTAGGTGCAGAAACTGCTTGTGGGTATCGGTTCCAACTGACGGAATCGAAGCTGAAATCCAGAACCAAGGACATAGTCAACAAGGCTC
Organism: Lotus japonicus; assembly: GCF_012489685.1. Taxonomy (NCBI): domain Eukaryota; kingdom Viridiplantae; phylum Streptophyta; class Magnoliopsida; order Fabales; family Fabaceae; genus Lotus; species Lotus japonicus. The sequence goes on along the minus strand of NC_080042.1, from coordinate 48,234,796 downwards.
TGTACACCACCTTCAAACCGGGCAAGACGAGTTACAAGGTGATGGACCTTCACCCCAAACTGAGAATCTGGCACAAGATCCCGCTCAACTGCATCAATCAGCGACCAAAGGGCAGTTCTCCAGACTACATCAACTTCAACCAGAAGGCGATGTTGTTCTTCATCCAAGATCAGGAGAAGATCTGCCTTCCTTACTTCCTGTTCTCCTATTTGAAGGAATGCATCCGGAAGTCTCGCACCACCGCCTCCATCAAGTCTGCAATCAAATATATCCCTTTTGGGAGGCTGCTCTCAGACTTTCTCATTGAAAGCAACTTGGTGCAAGATTTGATCAATGCTGGTTGCACAGAGGACTTGAGCACAATTGTCAGCGATGTCTTCACTGCAAATTCTTTGAAGAAGATGGGCTTAATCCAGAAGAAGATTGCTCCTGCTCATGAAGACACATCTTCTGAGATCAGAGGAAGAAGAATGCCTCTGAATGACTACCCTCTGTGGACTCACGCAGATCATCCTGACGCCATCAGATGCTATGTTGAAGACCTCAGGGCTCAAGGATTCGAGATTGACCTTGATGATTTTGTCAGCAGACTTCCACCAGCACCAGAGTTTCCTTCTCCTCCCAAGAAGAAAACCAAGAGGAAGATGGTTCTGGAGGAATCCTCAGAGGAATCTGATGTCCCTCTGGTCAAGAAGCCGAAGAGCAAGCCTGATGATGATGATGGTGATGATAGTGAGGATGGTCCTCCTAAGAAGAAGCAGAAGAAAGTCAGAATCGTGGTGAAGCCTACTCGGGTGGAACCAGCTGCTGCAGAGGTCAGAAGGACTGACGCTCCTGCCAGAGTGACTCGATCATCAGCACATTCAAGTAAGCCTGCACTTGCTTCTGATGATGATTTGAATTTATTTGATGCACTTCCTATTTCTGCCTTACTTCAACACTCCTCAAATCCCCTCACTCCTATTCCTGAATCCCAGCCAGCCGCACAAACCACCACTCCACCACATTCCCCAAGATCTTCCTTCTTTCAACCTTCTCCTACTGAAGCACCTCTCTGGAATTTGCTTCAGACCCAAACCTCTAGGTCAGAAGATCCAACCTCTCTCCTTACCATTCCATATGATCCCTTATCTTCTGAACCCATCATCCAAAACCAACCCGAGCCCAACCAAACAGAACCACAACCCAGAACGTCTGATCACTCTGCTCCCAGAGCATCAGCACGTCCTGCCGCCAGAACCACGGATACAGACTCTTCAACAGCCTTCACCCCTGTATCCTTCCCAATCAATGTCATTGACTCTCCTCCCTCCAATACCTCTGAATCAATTAGAAAATTCATGGAGGTTAGGAAAGAGAAGGTATCTGCCTTGGAAGAATATTACCTTACCTGCCCAAGCCCTAGGCAATATCCTGGCCCTAGACCTGAACGTCTAGTTGACCCAGATGAACCTATCTTGGCCAATCCTATCCAAGAGGCAGACCCCCTAGTCCAACAAGCTCACCCTGTCCCTGACCAACAAGAGCCAATTCAACCAGACCCTGAACCCGAACAATCAGTATCTAACCAATCCTCGGTTAGATCACCTCACCCTCTGGTTGAAACTTCAGACCCTCACCGTGGAACCTCTGAACCCAATGCTCCCATAATTAACATTGGTTCTCCACAAGGTGCCTCTGAAGCTCATAGCAGCAATCACCCAGCCTCTCCTGAAACCAACCTCTCCATCATTCCCTATACTCACCTTCAACCCACATCTCTCTCTGAGTGCATCAATATTTTCTATCATGAAGCCTCCTTGAGGCTCCACAATGTGCACGGTCAGACTGATCTCAGTGAAAATGCTGACAATGTGGCTTATGAGTGGAACAATCTGAGCACTTGGCTAGTGGCTCAAGTTCCCATTATGATGCAGCTCCTGCAAGCAGAGGGAAGTCAGAGCATTGAGGCTGCAAAGCAAAGGTTTGCTAGAAGGGTGGCTCTTCACGAACTAGAACAGAGAAACAAGCTTCTTGAAGCTATTGAAGAAGCCAAGCGAAAGAAAGAGCAAGCAGAAGAAGCTGCACGTCAAGCAGCAGCTCAGGCTGAACAAGCCAGACTTGAGGCAGAGCGTCTTGAAGCTGAGGCTGAGGCAGAGCGACTTGCACCAGTTATGTTTACTCCTGCTGCTTCTGCTTCCATTCCAGAACCTCAAGCTGCTCAGAACGTTCCTTCCAGCTCTACTCAGACAAGCTCATCCAGACTCGACATCATGGAACAACGTCTTGACACTCATGAATCCATGCTGATTGAGATGAAGCAAATGATGATGGAACTTCTGCGACGCACTGACAAACCTTAGTCTTAGGATCTCTTCTTTTTCATCTTTCGTTTACTTTGTTTTTCCTTTTTGTTAAACTCTGTTTCTTGTTTATTTACTTATTTTAACTTGTTCGTTTATGATTCTATATGCATATATCTATATATATTTGTGTCACATATGTTTGCAAAACTTGTTTTATTCATAATTGTTCAATGTTTACATCACATTCTTTACATCATATAACTCTAGAATGGAGGATCCTTCCTCATTCTTCTGCACTCCTGGCGCTGCTCTGACCTATTCTTCTCCAGACGCTCCAGTACATGCTGGATGTTGTTGAGTCTGACCTCTAGCTCATCTTTCTCCAGAATCTCTTCTGAAGTCCTGAGCTTCTCTTCCAAGATCTCTTTTTCTTCCAGCAGCTTGAGTTCAAGCCGGCTGAGTTCTTGCACCTCCTCCACGAAGGCAAGAAATTCCTTCAGGTCCCTCTTCAACTCTGGACGCAGGTCCTCTTCCAGCAGTGTCCGTGTCAGCTCCGCGATGGTAGTTTCACCCTCTGGATGCCTGATGTTCAGGAACAAGTCCTCTTCAAAGGCCTTCTTCCTCAGTTCTTCTAGTGCTACGTTGTATGATGCCATTTTTTTTTCTCTTCTGAAAATTATTCGAGGTGTGAAGCTTACCTTTCTCTCCAACGCTTTTTATAGGCTTCACTTTCTCTCTGAAAGTTAATGCTCTTACGGTTTCTCGAGGTTAAGTTCTTGGTAACTGACCCTTCTATTTACTCACTTGACCGGTGGTAAACGCTCATTCCTTGCATTAACTCTTCTATTTATTTTCGCCTAACTCTGATTCTTACATCGTTTTCTTTTTCTTTTAAACTTAGACCTTCTCTAAGGGGGAGTACCTTGTACTTCAAGCTAAGTTTTTCACACCCCAAGCTTTTTGCTTATGACAAAAAGGGGGAGTACACCCAGTTTTTGATGTGTAAGACGTGTTAGTGTGTTTTATTTTTCTTTTGGAGATTTTAAGAGTTCCACCTTCATGACCATAGATGTGTCACTGGGCAAATACAAGGAATACATTTCACTTCTTCTGAAGTGATTCTAAGTAGACTCTGATACCCAAGACTCTGATACCTTGTCCATGACTCTGATCACTTATGCGCTCTGATTATTCGTTTTTCATCTATGTCATAAGCTTTTCACTCTGAACTCTTATATATTTTTAGCTCAGAATCTAGACTTTACTAACGTTTTCATCAAGTATTAGATTCAGGGGGAGCTAAGCTCAGAATCAAGCAGTGACTTGAATTCAGAATGAGCAAGATAAACTATTCACATCAGGATAAGTCTTATTCTATATCTCTAAACTCTGAGTGAATTCAGTTTAATGTTTAAGAATTGTTCATCAAAAATCTTAGTTTTGTCATCATCAAAAAGGGGGAGATTGTAAGATCAAGTTTTGATCTAGTAGTACAACTCTATGTTTTGATGATTACAAGTTAACCTTTTGATATGAACAATTGTGGTACTCTAACGTGTTTTTCTGAGTGTGCTATTTACAGGCTCTGACCTCAACTCAATCTCACACAAATCAGAAGCACTGTGTATAAAGGGTAACCCAAGCAACGCTTTCGCATTCACCATGTTCAGTATGAACAGTGGAAAAGCTTCAGAAGTTCTGAAGCTATACAAACTCTGATGAGGACTCAGTCGCTAGAAGCTCTGAAGATCCAGAAGTTCTGATAGCCAAGAAACACTGAAGGTTCAGATGTTCTGATGGTGTAGAAGACTCTGAAGATCCAGAAGCTGAATAGTGGAAACTCTGAAGTCCAGAAGCAAGAAACTCTGAAGGCCATGTTCTTCCCTCTGAGTTCAGAATCAGAAGATACAATGGTCAGAGGATCTGTGCTTTCCCTCTGACTCTGATCAACCGGCTTCACAAGTTCCAATATGAAGTATTCCCCTGATCAGAAGTCTCCTAGGTTAAAAGGTCAAGTCGCTATCCAAGTACAAAAGCAAGTGTACCTTCCTGACGACCTACCTAACGTTCTCAGCCACAGCAGAAGCTGGATTTTCCAGAACTGCCCTCCAACGGTAGCATTTCCCATGCAACGCTCAACCCTAATCCTTGGAGTATATATAGAGGCTGAAGATTGAAAGAAGCGGCGAGAATAGAACACGAGAAGCAACACACACGCGAAAGATATTCAAAATATTCTAAGCTTTCTTTCATCTGAAATTCATTGTGTTTACTATCAGCTTTTTAGAAGCAAATCTCTTGTAAACATTTCTTTGATAAACAGTTTGTTTAGTTCCTTTAGGAGATCAAGGTTGATCGGATCCTAGAGAAGACTAAGAGAGTGAATCTTAGTGTGAGCTAAGTCAGTGTAATTGTTAGTCACTTGTAGGTTTCAAGTGCAGTTGTAACTCTTACCTGATTAGTGGATTGCCTTCATTCTAAGAAGGAAGAAATCACCTTAACGGGTGGACTGGAGTAGCTTGAGGGATTTATCAAGTGAACCAGGATAAAATCCTTGTGTGCTTTTCTATCTCTTATCTTTAGCACTTAAGTTCTCGAAAGATTTGTCTAAATCTTTAAGGTGGTAGTTTTGTACTGAAAACGTTATTCAAACCCCCCCTTTCTACCGTTTTTCATACCTTCATCGGCCATTTTGCATCTTTTTTTCTGAGTATTTTTTGGGGAGTTAAATTGCAGTCGTCTTATTAATACAAACTATTATGTTATTATGCAGGAAAAAAATATATTAAACTTCAATCTGTCTTCATCCTCCAGTCATAATGTTGGATCTCAATTGAGTAGAATGTCTCTATTTGATATTACTAGCAATCATTTTACACCAAATTCTAAGAAGATAGCGAGTGAATGCCAATACATGGAAAAAGGCGGTCACAGATTTTTGCACACAATAATTTGGTCATACCATTATCTATTGGATTTGATTCCTCGATGACAGGTTTACCTTTAGTCTGAATTCCATCATATATTATAGTATTTTGTCCCATCCCATTCAGTAATGATTTTTTTTGGCTATTCTTCTTAAATTTAGGTTATTGCTCCCATTAATTGGCTATTTGCATCTTTTGTCTCATTCTGTTATCCTAAGTTTAATTATTGTCGTCTTATTAATTCAATATATTATGTTATCATGCAGGAAGAAATGAAATAGTTGGTAAAAAAGGGACTTTTCATGAAAGCGGTGAAAGTACTCTAGATTATGGTAAATTTTTCTTCCTTTCTAATATGTTTTTTTAATCAAGTTGATCAGTTTAGAATAACTTGGTTTCCTCAACCATCTTTTTAACAAACCAAGTTTAATACCATCCATGTTGGTTTTTTAGGTTCCAATAGGTTGAATATGCCCCTACCTTCGTTGCCGTGTTCTCTGTTGCTTTGCAAACAATTTCAAGTTCAATGTCTGGCATTGATACAAGAGTAATTCAGAGATTGAAATCGAAAGAAGCAAGAGCTAAGAGGAAAGCCATATTGACCAGAATTAAATGTGATGATGCTAAATCAGTCCCGGTCATTTCAAGCTCTATTTAACCTGAAGCTATCGTACTACTGACTGATCAAAGCACAAGTTCAGAAAATAGGCATCATGTAAATGGTATTTTATATTTGTTTTCTCATTGGTTTTTTGTAGAGTTAACTTGCAATAGTCTAATTCGTTCAATTTTTTATATTATTACGCAAGAAAATTTTTTTCAAACTTCCACCAATTTTCTTCATTCAGTCATTATGTTGGATCCCAATGGAGTATTATGCCTCTATTTGATATTACTAACAATAATCCAATTCAAAGAAGATGGAGAGTGAGAAATCAACATTGCCAAAATATGAAAAAATGAAGTCCAGAATTTCTGAAGACAATGACTCCATTATACCCTTATCTCTTGGTTTTGATTCCTCGATGGCAGGTTTACCTTTATTTTGACTTCCATCATATAGTATTTTTTTTTTCTCATCCCATTCAGTAACTCTTTTGTATGTCATGTTATTTGTATGTTAAAATTTGAATTGCATATATGATTTTATTGAAAAGTAGAATTTTGTATTTACCGATGTTTTATTAAATGTAGTCCAATAAGTTTATATTCTATTTTTTTATGGCTGTTGTAGGGGATGGTTCTAAAAAGATGGAGAGTGTCAAAAAAACATTGCCCATAGATGGATAAAGGAAGTCATGAATTTCTGGACACAATAATTCTGTCACACCCTTATCTCTAGGATTTGATTCTTGAATGCGGGGTCTTATTCTTATATCCATCATGTATTATAAAACGAATACCACATCCCATTTAGTAAATTCAATTGTTATTTCATGTTATTTGTAGGATTAAATTTAAATTGTTGTTATGGTTTTACTGAAATGTAAATTGTTTTTACCGATTCTTTTGAATGAACTCCAATGAATTAAGGTTCTTTTTATTTATATTGATCTGTTGTAGGAGGTGGCATTATAAGTGCAATTTCCACACTTGAAAGTTTGAAGGAATCGAGAGCGACGAGAAAATCTATTTTGTCAATGAAGAGGTCTTCGAAAAGAGTTGCAAATTGCATTACAGGTAGACCGATTTCTATTGAAATTGAATTGACTTCAGGTCCCTCTTCGAAAAATCTGTCTAAGTCTGTTGAAGCTAGGGATAAAATAAAGCTTATACTTGAAAAGTAGAGAGGCAAAATACTTTCATACATTGATAACGAACATCCTTCCAATTCTTCTCATGTTTCTTTATGTGAGCCCGACATACTCAGTACTGATGAGGATGTTTCTAATTCAGGTTTGTTACTTTATGCTTCGGATCTGGGCAAAGTTAAGGGCACATGATCAACTGCCTTTTCATTATGTTGTTTAAAAGGCAAGGTTGAGCTACCTATCTCCCAAAACCACCTCCCCTTCTTCTTGATTTATTGGATGACAAGAACTAAGGTCCAAGAACCTCAAGGAGAATATAAGAGCATACAACAACATGTTTGCATTTACTTTCATGGGTGGTAAGGTATTAACATCGTTAAATGATGGCGGTGGTCCCCCCCAGTTCCTTCTGAGTGGGAAAAATTACCATCGGATAGGTTCTTTGATTCGCTGTGTACACGAACCTCCTAAATTTGCCCAACTGTATATATACGACACACAAAATGAAAATGCAAACAGAATGAAGAACCTAAAGTATGAGTAGTTTTTTTAATTATTAATAATACATCATTGATGTTTCCTTCCGTACCTTATTGTCTAATGTCTTTATTTTAATATGGGTTGTAGTTCTAATGGATTTGCTCAAGGTCTTGATTATACATCAGTGGAAGATCTGAAACAAATGATGGATGAACACAATGTTCTAGCCAAAATATTTAGACGAGTCAATGACTTTTTGAATTCAAACAAATATGCTGAACTACCTGTCCGCCTTTTTAGAGCTAGGGGAAGGATCCTAGAACTTACGACATGTCGTCTGCTGATGAAGTCACAGCCTTGATTGTAGGAGACATCAATGACATGCAGTTTGGAAGAGAAGCAGTGGTTAAACTAAGGGATGATGTTCAAAAGAATATTCATGAAACTCATACTGCATTCATTCCTCTGCAGTACCCACTTATGTTTCCTTATGGCGATGATGGATTTCATGAAGATATCCATATTAGTGAATTATTCAGAAGAATGGGTAGCTATAAAAAAGCACAAAGTTTCATTGAGGAATATTATCTCACTTCGTCTACAAGAGCGATTCCATGAGTTTGGAAATATTCTTTATACTAAAAGATTGCTTCAGCAGTTTGTTGTTGACATGTACACTATGATTGAAGCTAACAGGTTGGCTTACATTCGTCACAATCAAAATAAGATTAGAGCTGATTATTTGAATGGGATAGTTGAAGCAATCGATAAGGGAGAGATTGATCCATCTGAGATGCGATAAAGTAACACAAGAAAGGGGGTTTGAATTGTGTTCTTGAAAATTGCTTTTTAAAACTTATTTTTATGAAAAGAATATTAGTTCTTAAGAAAAACGTTCAAGTATAACTTTTCATAAACTGTTCAGTGCAGCGGAAATGAATGAAAGGACAGAACGATCAGCACATAGAGATTTATACTGGTTCACCCTAAACGATTGGGCTACGTCCAGTACTTGGCCACCACCAAGATTTTCACTAGCAAGTATCAAGGACTTCTCCAATACAAGTATTAGCCAGGACTTCTCCAAGTATTATCACGGACTTCTCCAAGTATTTCTGCAGGACTCCTCCTATAAGTATTGTACAGGACTTCTCCTAAATCTTACAAAGATTTATTACACTCTACAAGGTTTCTCTTCTTTCAAGAGTGAGGGTAGAGACTTTAAGGCACTGGAACTCTAAGTGTTTGGATTCAGATTTGACTATTGAGATCACTTCAGAGTTACTACAAAAGTGAGAAGAGAATAAAAGATATGACTCTTTTAAGGTACGAGGTTTCTCTCTTTCACTTGGCAAAATTTATGGCTTGTGTTTGACACTTGGGAATTTCTGCTTTAGCTTTGAATGCTGTTGAGAAGTTTGAATATGAATGCTTGAATGCTTGGATTCTTAGAGTTAATGCTGCTGTCTTCAGATCTTCAAGAGTGGCTTAAATACTCGCTTGCTAGTGTTGTAGCCGTTGTGAGATTATTTCCAACCGTTGAGATAGCCGTTGTAAGGTGAGATCGGACCGTTGATTCAAAGGCTTGGTTGGTGGCTTCATTAAATTTTACTTCTGAAGAAAGTCTACCCTTTAGCTCAAAAGGTGATGTTTGTCAGCTAGTAGGTGGTGGTAGACTTTGAGCTACTTTTCAGATATGAGACAATTTGGCAATTTGATGTTGACGGCTTGTCCTTTTTCCTCGTTGGTCAGCGTGCCTTTTGCTAAATCAAGCTTGTCTTCATCTGATTCAACTTGAACGAGATTCAAACTATTGTCATTAGATATGAATGTGGGACAATTGCTTGAAATCAAATTGATTCTTTGGCGCTCAAAATATTGCTTGGCAAATCTGACTAGTGATGTGTCATTAAACGGTCAGATGGTACGATAGTCACAAAATCCTTCTTGGTAAGTGATAGAACGTTGTAGCCTATTTCATATGGCAATGTTCTCCTGAAATAAAAGATATTGTTAGTGAATGAATTTTAAATGAGCCTTCTATTTATAAAATTTTTATGATCAAAATAAGATTTTAAAAACGTCATGATGCGTTTGAACTTAACAATCTCCCCCTTTTTGATAATGACAATTTTTATAGAAAGAGATAATTGAAATGATAAACTCCCCCTGAGTTTAATAAGATTTAAAAAAAAAAATATTTTGAGCTTGAGAGTTTGAAAGAGAATTAAAAATCTAAGTGTACTCCCCCTAAGATTGATAGTGCTTTACGTTTGATAGCACTTAGCACCTAATTAAAATCCTTCATCCTAACTCTTTCTCTGTTCTCCCCCTTTGGCATTATTAAAAAGAAACATGCATGGAGAAATGATCTAGGATTTATAAGAGAATTAGAGTATGATAGATAGAAGTTGCAAGAAATTAAAGTGCAAATTGTTCAGAAATTTAAACAACATAGGACGATAAGGAGAGAAATTGGCCATTAGCCAAAACGATTCAGGAGCAGGTCAATCTTGGAAGCCAGATCATAAAAGAGGTTGTTCATCTGATTCTTGCGATCTTCAAAGTCGCTCTGGCGAACAAATTGAGCCTCCAGAGGTTGTTCCAAGTTCCCCTGTTCATGCCCTTGATCATTGTCATTATCAGAGAGAGTGAGATCTTCTTCAGCACTTGCATTGTTCAGCGGAGCTGAACATTCACCTTCATCATGAAGCTTGCCTTTCCCTTTGATAATGTGAAGTTTTTCTGGACGCAGGAGAATTTCTGGAAAGTTCCTTGGCAGCAGGACATAGACCCAGTTTCCCAAGACAATGATTAAAGCAGTGACTCTGTTCAGGAGAGAGTAGGACATTGTACCAACATATCCTTCAGTGGCACAAACTTGCCATTCATCCCAGTCCGGTACCTTGTTGGCCTCCAAGTGAAACTTGTAGCCAACTTCTGAAGGTTTCTTCCATGAAAAGGACACGGAACGGTTTGGTGATTTTTCGATCTTCTTAACCAGTCTCTCTTGAAAGGCCTTGGCAGGTGCCTTGGACGATCCTGCAGTGCGTCTGCGTTTAATGGCAGAGGACACTAGCGTCTGAAGACGCCTCTTTCTCACTTGAGAAAGGATGCAGATATTTCCTGGCTTAGAGTTGTGATTGGGAGGGCTTTCAAGTGTTGAGCCTTGTTGATGCTTTTGGAAGGGTTGATCTATTGGAGTGGTCAGGGTTAATGGAAAGAAGTTGAACAATTGAGACCTTGGTTTGGCTTTTGCAACAATGTGTTCCTCATCAGAGGAATCCATAGTGGTGATGGGAGAGAATTTAGGTAAACTGTGATCACTGGGATTCACAGTGAGTTCTTCTTGGTTCAGGGTAAGGGAGAGTGATTTTGGTGAGTGGTGTGGTTGAGGTGAAGTGGTGTTGTGGTGAGGGTCATATGAATCATCAAATAATGAATTGACAAATTCTTGATTTGAGATTTCAGCGTTTACCTCATTGTGTGGAAAGTTGATGTCCATGGTTTTGACAATGGTGTTGTGAATGAGGAGATCTTCATTGTTGACTGGTTCATCAGGTTCATTGGCTAGAATTTTCCGTTTGTTGTATTTGGGTTTCTGAACAGGTACAGTGGGTTCATCATTGAACTGCTTCCTCAAACGCTTAAGCTTCTTCTTCTTGGGTTCTGCGATCTTGCTGGCAGGTAACCCTTGTCCAGATCTTGTTCTTGAAGCAACTGGATTTGAGTCAGACTGTACAGGAACTCCGCCCTTAGTGATCTTGATTGAACGTTCCTTGGTGCGTACATTTGACACTTCCCTGGACTGTTCTGGCTCGTCCTCAGGGAACGGTGCAATACGCAAGGCAGGATTCACAGTTTGCTTGCTTGGAACCGTTCTTGCTTGTGCATCCAAATCCTTCAAGGTCTTCACCTTCTGTTTGACACCTTTGTTTGCTTGTTCTCTTTTTCTTTCAGCTCTTCTCTTCTTGGTAAGAAATTCAACTGAACTTCTGAATCATCATATTGAAGATTCATTTTGCCAACATCTCCTAGCTTGATAGGAGTGGGCCAAATGATATCATCCTCTATCCTTTCCTCTTTGTTATCCAGAAAGGCTTGTGTGATTCCTTTCTTCTAAAAAATGACAGTCAACAGTGATCCAAAAGGAAGAAATCCTTTTCCCATGTCCAGAAAGTTTATTAAATAACTCCAGATTAAGTGAGCAGGATTTACCTTCACCTTTTTCATGATTTTGTAGATTGCATATCTTGCATGGGCATTGACGTGCCCTCTTGCACCATCTTTTGGTAGGACCACCTTGCTGATGACTGCATTTGTGAACTTGAGTTCTTCTCTGAGGTTGTTCCTGATCCTTCCAAATGCACCGGTAGTCTTCAATGCTTGACCACCAATTTGGATTGTACTTTTCGCCTTGATCCAGACTTACTCCAAGAGCATCAGCGACATCTTTCCGTGTGACTTCAATGATTTTGTTGTAGGCCCTTGACTTGATTAACTCACGGTTTTTCACCACAGTGCAATCAAAGAATTCCTTGACCAAAGGCACATACACTTCCCTTTGAGATACAGTGTACACACTCTCCCAGTCTTGATGAAGAAGGTCTGGGAGACCATCCATCTTCACGCAAGCAAATAGTTTCATGTCTAAGTATCTTGGTGAAACAAGTGCATTGTCACCAAGCTTTTCAGTTTTCACATCACCGATCTCTTTGTTTTGTACTGATCTGTACAGGGCAATCTTCTCAGATCTTTTCTTCAAGATTTCCATCTCCGCCTTGGAGTGTGGTAGCTTTCCACCTTTCTTAGAAGGGGCCTTAGCGGCGGTTGCTACCCATCTCTTATTAGGCTCTTTAACATTCACAGGAGATGTTTGGTATATAAACTCTTAGAAAGTTCAAGGAACAAGCAATGTGGGACTTGGAACTTTTGAAATATCACATATTTTCCAACAATCCCTCATATATTTCAAAAGTTTCAAGGTAGGGTTAAGGAGAGGTTTCCTGAGAAATCACCGAGAGTGCAACTTTTCGAATCTGGTGCCTTTTGAGCTATGAACCAGACCTTGACCAATAAGACTTAACACACAAGTGAATTGGTGGAGCAAGCTCTATGAACCAAGACACTTTAGTGTGTGTTAGAGGCCTTACTAATCATTACACCCCCACATTTTCTCGTTGTTATCGATGTGGTGCGCTTAACGGCCATGTGCATGCCCGGTATTCTTTGAGTGCTCTAGAGATTAGCCAAGTCTCATGCAAGCGGCTCCACTTGACACTCATACAGGTGATTCCATCAAGTATATTCCGCACTTCATATACCACCCATAAGGGCTATGAAAATCATTAAAAACTTAAGAGCTTATCCTCTCTAAATGCAGCACAACACTTACACCCTGGGAATGGACTATACAATAAAATATTTAGTGCTATCAGATCAATATGAATAACTTGTTCTTCCCATATGAACCTTCTTCATGGGATCTCCAATATCAAAGGTTGGGTTTCCATTATTCACTAATTCCAATTGGCTCAAGTCCCATTCCCCTCGATGTATCAATGATCAATTTTCTACCCAAGGGTTTAGTCAGAGGATCGGCCAAATTTACCTCTGATTTTACACAATCTATGGAGATAACTCCATCTTTCAGCAGCTGCTTTACCACATTGTGTCTCAATCGAACATGTCGATTCTTACCATTATATGTTTGTTCTTAGCAATTGCAATTGCAGATTGGTTATCCAATGCATCGACACTGATGGTGTGGGTTTCATTCCCAAAGGAATATTAGCTTATAATTTTTTCAACAACTCAGTTTCACTACCAGTTGATTCTAGAGCTACAAACTCTGATTCCATAGTGGATCTAGCAATAATAGATTGCTTAGCTGATTTCCACGGAACCGCACGACCACCAAGTGTAAATATATAAACACTAGTGGATTTCGTCTGGTCTGAATCTGAGATCCAATTAGCATCACTGTATCCTTCAAGTACAACGGGAAATCCACTATATTTGATACCATAGTCCATGGTACCTCTCAAGTATTTCATTACTCTAGCAAGTGCTTCCCAAAGATCCTTATTGGGTCTATGAGTATACCTGCTCATCAATCTGCTAACAGCGTATGCTATATCTGACCGAGAAAAGTTCATCAGATGTAGCAAGCTCCCAATAATTTGAGCATATTCAGATTGAGAAACAGGGTCTCCTTTATTTTTCTTCAGTTGAGTGTTGAAATCATAAGGGGTGCTCATAGGTTTAACATCATAATAACCAAACTTCCTAAGAAGTTTTTCCACATAGTGTTCTTGGGATAGTGTGATACTATATCCCTTCCTTATGATTTTAACACCCATTATAACATTTGCTTCTCCCATATCCTTCATGTCAAATTTCGATGAGAGGAAATTTTTTGTCTTAATTACAATATCAATGCAAGTACCAAAAATAAGCATATCGTCTACATATAGAGAAATAATGACACATTCACCATCCACAGTTTTAGCATAAACACATTTATCAACATCAAATAAGCATATCGTCTACACTTTCTTTTGTTTTCTTATTTCTCTCCTATTTCTCTTTGTATTGTATTGGGTTGAAGTACCCCTTGTACTTCTTTCAATATAATTCCATTGGCGTATAAAAAAAATGAGTAAAAACCATCACCAAGTAAAGTCTGGTCAAATTTCTCATGACATTGTTTAGGAGCCTGCTTTAATCCATACAAGGATTTAAGGAGCTTGCAAACCTTATTTTCTTGACCCTTAACTTCACATCCTTCGGGTTGGGTCATATAAATTTCTTCTTCGAGATCACCATTCAAAAATGTTGTCTTCACGTCCATTTGATGAATCACAAGTTTGTAGACAAAAGCTAAAGCAATTAAAACACGGGTAGAAGAAATTCTAGCAACAGGAGCAAAGGTATCAAAATAATCAATATTTTCTTGCTGTGTAAAACTTTTTGCAACCAATCTAGCTTTATATTTATCAATAGAGCCATCAGGATGATATTTTCTTTTAAAGATCCATTTGCATCCAATTGGTTTCGCTCCCGTAGGCATATCAACTAAAGCCCAAGTATTACTTTTCATGACAGAATCAAGTTTAGTTTTAATAACTTCTTTCCAAAAACGTGAATCAGAAGATGAAATCGCATCGGAAAAGGTTAAAGGATTATCAGTTAAATAAACATAAAAATCATTTCCAAAGGAGGTCGGTTTCCTTTGTCTCTTACTCCTTCTAAAATCTTCCTCTCCATGTTCATGCTCATTATCTGCAGAGTCATTATTAGCATTTTGAAAAGGTACATGAACAGAATCATCAATATTAATAAATTCAGAATGAGAACAAGAGGCATATTTAGATTTCAAAGGAAACTCATGTTCAAAAAATTCAGCATTCTTGGTTTCCAAAATAGTACCACAGTCATGTACATCACTCTTTAAAACAAGAAATCTATATGCAGCACTATGTTCAGCATAACCAATAAACATGCAATCAGAAGTTTTAGAACCGGTTTTCCTTTTCTTAGGATCAGGAAACATGACCTTAGCAAGACACTCCCACACTTTCAAATATTTCAGATTGGGTTTTAGTCTTTCCACAGTTCATAGGGTGTCTTACTAGTTTTCTTATGGGAAATCCTATTCTAAAGAAAGCATGCAGTCAACAAAGCTTAACCCCACAAATTATCAGGTGCGGAAGAGCTAACAAGCAAATGATTCATCATATTTTTTAAAGTCCTATTTTTCCGTTCAGCAACACCATTTGATTAAGGAGAATAAGGGGGAGTTACTTCATGTATGATACCTTCCTTTTTGCAAAAATCATTAAAGATTGTATACTCACCTCCTCTATCAGATCTAACTCTCTTAATCTTTCTATCCAATTGATTTTCTACTTCAGCTTTATAAGAAAGAAACATGTCAAAGGCTTCATCTTTATTTCTAATGAGATAAACTTTAGTATATCTAGAGAAATCATCTATGAAGGTAATATAATATCTCTTATCGCCTCTGGTTTCATTATGTTTCAAATTACCTAGATCCGTATGAATACATCCAAGAAGTCCAGTTTCACGTTCAAAAATAGAAGGGGAATATTTCTTAGTCAATTTAGTTTCAACACATATTTCACATTTATCACAGGGTTTATATGAGCCATCAATCAAGCCTAAGTTATGCATTTTCTGAAGATAAGAAAATTCACATGACCTAGTCTAGCATGCCACACATCAACAAAGTCAATCAACTAAGCAGAAGAAGATTCATCATTCATTATTTCAGAAACATTCATTACAAAGAGACCTTGGTCATAATATCCCTTCCCTATGAATACATTATCCTTGGTCATTACAATTTTATCTTATTCAAAAGAAATCTTCACACCAGCCTTCATCAAGCGACCAACAGAAATCAGATTTGATCTAATCCTAGGAACATGAAGAACATTCAATAAAGCAAGGGTCTTTCCAGATGTGAGCTTGAGACGAACAATCCCTTTTCCATGGACTCGAGAGGTCCGGGAGTCACCCATATATACCAGTTCTTCTCCTTCCTCTACAGGAGAGTAGGAGGAAAATGCATCTCTGTCTCCAAGGATGTGTTTGGTAGCACTAGAGTCTACCAACCAAATCTTCACATCGGAAACCATATTGACTAGTGAAACCACCCCAGCAACATCATCTCCTTTAACCTGATTTGAATCTGGTTTAGGAGGATTACCAATATTACCATTATTACCATTTTGCTGACGGCGTCTGCATTAATTTGCAAAATGACCCGGCTTTCCACAGACAAAATAACTCCTTTTGTTTGTGTCTTTTGTGTTCCTTTTGAAGGGGATGTTAGAAGGTTTAGGGATAAAGTGACCAGGTTTCTTATTTGCGTACCTGTTGGGGACATATTTATTCTATACCATGTTTGCTCGCGAAGTCAAAGCCTTTGATCTTGCTTGCCTTATCTCCCTTCTGTTGGTGTCCTTAATTAGGATGTGTGTTATAAGGTCATCAAGAGGCATCTGTTTTTCTCTATGCTTCAGCTGTTGTTTGTAATCATTCCAAAAGTCTGGCAGCTTGTTAACCAGTGCTCCAGCAGCATACTCACCAGGTAAGTTGATGTTCTCACTTTTCAGGTCTTCAATGAGTTTGTAGTACTCATTAATTTGAGGTCTCATGTCTTTGTCTTCAGTCATCTTCCAGTTGCAGTGGTTGTCAATGATGAAGTTGCGCCTTCCAACACTTTCAGCCGTATATTTCTGAATCATTGACTCCCAAATTTCCTTTGCTTTCTTGTAGGAACAATACACATCAAATAACTCGTTAGATAACGTACTGATAATAGTATGACGACATACCTTGTTAGCATGTGCCCAATTTTGTTTCTCAGTAGCAGAAGAGTCTGGTTCATGATATGTGAGGGCATCCGCAACATCGTGCATGTCTAGAGTTGAAGAGATCCTTTCTTGCCACCTGTGGAAGTTCTGGCCTCCAAACACCTCAATTTTGGAGATGACAGGAAACGGCTTGGAGTAGGCAGGAATTGGAACCGCAGGAATTGTGTCTGACTGCCTTGAAAACACAGTACCTCAGTTTTCTTCACCCAAAATTTATGTGCAGCTTACCTTGATATTAAAGGATTTTGTGCCTATAAATAGTGGCTGAATTTCACTTTGTTGAGCATCCTCATCTCTCTTCTCTTTTTTCCCTTACTTCATCCCTGAGCAATTACATTCTTATTTGTTTCTCACCAGTTCTGTTACCCGACCACGCTGGAGGAAGCTGTTTAATCCTGGGGAGGTGTTCTGGATATTTTGGGATAAAACCTTCAAGGACAACGAATTGGTTTTTGCGACTCAGCTTATATTGTTGCAGGTTATGTTCGTGGTTCTGTTTTTGTTTCAAGGTTGCTGTTTGGCGTCAAATATCCAACAAAGGGCAGTCACTATCCTATGTTGGATTATATCTACCAAGATCGGTGTTTACTCACGGACAACTATATGTTGCTCTTTCAAGAGTGAAATCCAGAAAAGATTTAAGACAATGGGGTGGTTTCAAACTGTACACGAAATATTTATATGAAGAAGTTTTTAATAACATATGACAGGTTAGTTAACTGCTTTCCTTTATTCGTAAATTCAATTTTAACTGTGAAAGAGAAAGAAATTATCATAAGCTACACTTTTTTGGATACAGGTTGGATCTCAATTGACGAATTGAAGAGTGAGATTACATTCATGTATATGATTTTATATTCAGTAAGTTTTATATTTTTCTATTCCATTAGTTTTTCTGTTATAGATCTCTTATCTTTCTTTATCTAAATCATTTTTACCGTGACTTTCACGTAGAAATCAATTCTTTCAATATCTTTGATTGCACATGCCAACGAAAAACTGTGTAGGCTTATTGTTGCGCGTTTATTATATATTGATTCAACATTGAATTCTCTAAACTACCGTAGATAATGTTATTTCATGCTTTTTTCAAAACATTGGATTGGCTGATTTAAAATTATTTTTTGAACTCAAATAGCATGATATAAATTAAGCGCGCAAAGATGGCAAACAATCAGAGTCAACAAAACAGATAGCGTCAGGCGGAACCTCCTCCACCAGACAAATTCGCCATAGGTGGAAGCGTTCCTAGCTGAATAAGCCGTCGGTCAACATTGGGACTAGAAGAGTGAAACAATCGAAGGGAAAGCAGAGTGCTTTAGTAAAAGTTATTTGGGACAAAGACACGGACGATGCTATATGGAATTAGAGGATAAGATCAAGGGATAATATCCGGAGCTTTTTACTGAACCCTAAGTTTCGAGGACGAAACTTTCTTTTTGGAGGGTAGTAATGTAAGACCCAAGTTTTTAAGCTTAGAATAAGTGGAAGAGATTTCCATTTACGATTAGGCTTGACGTATCGTGAAGGAAAACCTGAACAAGAGTTTATCGGAAGGAATAAATTTGTGAAGGAGAAAGTTCAGGAAAAGTCTAAGGATTTTATCAAAATCGATAAAAGGTATAACACGATCGATATACGCTTAAACCTAGGGCAGAAACCCTAGTAAATAGCTAGTTTACACTTAAAGTCACGATGGAAACTAATTCCAAAAATCTTCAGAGAAATGTTATAACTTCTATTAATCCTTATACGACAATCGTTTCGAGGCGAAACCCTAGGATCTATGAACGTCCGATTCCAATCATCGGAAGTTTGCCGAAACTAAAACCCTGATAGTTCAAAACCCTAAAATCAACCGATGATGAAGACTTTTTCTATTCGGAGCTTCAAATAAGGATTTCATCCGCGTACGCCCGCTCTAATCGACGTTCCAAATCTTTCTTCAGAAGGAAGTTTCTGCATCCGAGGTCAAAACCATAAAATGCATTTGAAGCCGGTAAGCATTAAAAACAAGCCTCGAAAACCAAAAATCATACCGATATTTCTGTGAAGAATTAGAAGATTCAGCGGGGAGAATATCGTGTCTAAAATACGTTGGAATCAGTAAGAAAGAATCGGAATCACTCTCATATTTTTATCTTAACTCTATGAGTTAAATCCTCCGATATCTAAACAAATCTGTACTGGTTTACAAAATATCTTTGATAAATATCTATTCATCCTTATCCAATCTTTGATAAATATCTATTCATCCTTATCCGATCTTGATAAATATCTATTCATCCTTATCCGATCTTGATAAATATCTATTCATCCTTATCCGATCTTTGATAAATATCTTCCATTTCATTCACTATATATATGTGTAGTTTGAAGAATGAAAAGAGAACAAAAATCTCACCCAAAAACCCACCCAAACCCACGGCCAACGAGGAAGGAGGAGGAGAAGAGTTTTTCGCCGGTTCTTGTCTGATCGTCCCACAGTTCGTTGCTACGCGTAGGCCTCAAGATTTGTTTGGAGGAACACTTGGAGCAGGAAAAGAGGATTGTGAAGGAGCCTTGCTTGAACACACTGGACGAGTTCGAGGTTAGGGCAACTTACTTACTAGCTATTTGTATTGTAGGCGTCGATAATTTCGACTTGAATATTGCTTGATATTGAGGATTGCATTGAATATTGTTTATCGCATTGATATGTTGATAATTGACTCGCATGCTTAATTGTTAAATGGTTAACTATAGGCTATGTGATTATTTGTTCACATGATATTTGGATTATATTGATTATATTGTGTCCTTCTATTACGCACTTGAATTGCTGACTATATTGAATATACCGTGCAATTGTGCGAATGAGTGAGGAACGTCAAGATAGTGGATAACGGGTAGTTATGCCAGACTCCTGAGCAAGTTTTATTGGTTGGCCAATCCAAGGGATAAGCCGGGGAACTAGTCAGTTCTGAGTATGTTGATACTCTTTTGCTCGTTGAGCAGTTTGGTTGGCCATCGAGACGGTGAGCCCAAGTGACTAGGAAAGTTACCAAATGCGATTAGCACTTCTTTGTGTACCTTAGGGTGTGGTAGAAACAATGTACTCTAGCTAGACACGCGTACCTTGGTGAGGACGATTCGTTGTTTGGCTAACCATATTGCATTCATGCATACATTTCTTGGAAAGTGTGCTGCTTTCCGAAGGACGATCTCAGATCGGACTTCATTGGAGCGAGATGCTTCACAGGAGCGAGATGCTTCATAAAAGCGAGATGCTTTACAGGAGCGAGATGCTTCATAAAAGCGAGATGCTTTAGCGGAGCGAGATGCTTCGGGTCATCGTGAGGGTGACATTTTATCCGGATCATATTTTGAGCATGACATTGCATTGGCACACCATGCACTTAACTATATTCGTTGATATATTGCTTATCGAGTTTTCGAGATATAACTTATTGAATTTTTGAGATATTGAATGTTGAATTGTTATTAGAAATCTGATAACATGTTATGTATATACCTTAGGGTAGACGATACAGAACTTATAGGTATATATACAACCTATATATATATATATACCCCTTTATTCATCACATGTTGCTTGTATTATCTATTATATTCTGTGAGTTGACCCTAGCGCCTTGGCTTTGTGTGTATGGTTGTGTTTGGGCGGTCGGCCTGCTGCCAGACGTCCAACAGCTGATTCAAGATGGTTCGTCATTCGGGGAGGATCCTGAGCGCAACGACTAGTACTGAGCCTTCGACGTGGACCCGGACTTCATGCATGATCGGATGAGGGTCGACGTTAGGAGTGTATTATATGGGGGATTGTTTTCACAGCTCTGATTGTCATTTCTCATTTTGGGGCAGGGTAGGTTCCCGACTATTAGCTTTTGTGTGGTTCTCTTCCAAGAGGATCACAGGGAGTTTGTCGGGCATATGAAGTCTTTCGAAGGCCGTTTGGGGCTGACTTATCTTCTTGAAAACTGTATTCATAAAACTCATGGCTCTGACCATGGGATGTACTTATTCGCCTGCGGGCACTATCTTCAATTACTTCATGTTTATTATCTTTGGGTTGAGTCTTCATTATGTTAAGTCTTCTATTTGAAAAGAAAACGAAAAAAATATTTACGCATTTTCCGCATTATTGATTTAAAGTCACTAAAGTGGCACCACCGAAATCGGGGTGTTACATTGTGGTATCAGAGCTTGTCGAGTCTTTCGGGAGTCTTTGGGGAATAGGTCTTCTGTGCTAGGTTGTGTGACTCTGCAAAGAGTGAAAATTGATTGTCTGCAAGCGATTTTTTTTCGCTTAGAATTGATTGAAGTTATTGCTTAATCATATTGTATAGTCATGCTAGATGCTATCTTATGATGAGTACTAACTGTTTGTTTGACTTAACAGAACCTAGATGTTATCCTAGGAATGGATTGGTTGTCCCACTATCATTGTCTTTTGGACTGCAACCGAATAAGAGATTTAGTAGTGTTAGTATTTACGATTGTAGTTAAATCTCGGAAAGTTGAAGATGATATGTCTGTTGAGACGCCGTCGGTCAACATTGGGACTAGAAGAGTGAAACAATCGAAGGGAAAGCAGAGTGCTTTAGTAAAAGTTATTTGGGACAAAGACACGGACGATGCTATATGGAATTAGAGGAGAAGATCAAGGGATAATATCCGGAGCTTTTTACTGAACCCTAAGTTTCGAGGACGAAACTTTCTTTTTGGAGGGTAGTAATGTAAGACCCAAGTTTTTAAGCTTAGAATAAGTGGAAGAGATTTCCATTTACGATTAGGCTTGATGTATCGTGAAGGAAAAACCTGAACAAGAGTTTATCGAATGGAATAAATTTATGAAGGAGAAAGTTCAGGAAAAGTCTAAGGATTGTATCAAAATCGATAAAAGGTATAACACGATCGATATACGCTTAAACCTAGGGCAGAAACCCTAGCAAATAGCTAGTTTTCACTTAAAGGCACGATGGAAGCTAATTCCAAAAATCTTCAGAGAAATGTTAGAACTTCTCTTAATCCATATATAACAAGCGTTTCGAGGCGAAACTCTAGGATCTACGAACGTCCGATTCCAATCATCGGAAGTTAGCCGAAACTAAAACCCTGATAGTTCAAAACCCTAAAATCAACCGACGATGAAGACTTTTCTATTCGGAGCTTCAAATGAAGATTCCACACGCGTACACCCATTTCTCCTGATGTTTTCCATCTTTCTTCAGAAGGAAGTTTTCTCTTCCGACATCCACTGCAAAAAGTAACTTATCGGGTAAAATAGTTTTACACCGACTTTGCATTAGTCACCTAAAATACAAGGAAACCTCTGTTGAGTTTTGGAATTCCGTCGCCAAAACCTATCTTAGAATTCACGGAGAATAAAGCCGAAAAAATAGGAATCACTCTTATATTTTTATTTTAACTCTATGAGTTAAATCCTCCGATATCTAAACAAATCTGTACCGGTTTACAAAATATCTTCTCAAAATATCTTTACAAAATATCTTCTCAAAATATCTTTGATAAATATCTATTCATCCTTATCTGATCTTTGATAAATATCTATTCATCCTTATCCAATCTTGATAAATATCTATTCATCCTTATCCGACCTTTGATAAATATCTTCCATTTCATTCACTATATATATGTTGTTGTAGCTTGAAAAATGAAAAACAAAAATCTCACCCAAAAACCCACCCAAACCCGCGGCCAAGGAGGAAGGAGGAAGGAGGAGGAGAAGAGTTTTTCGCTGATTCTTGCTTGATCGTTCCACAGTTCGTTGCTACGCGTAGGCCTCAAGGTACTGATGCTAATCCTTACTTCTGATCGTAATTCTGTAGCTTTTCTCTATGTCTTTATGTACTCTTAGTTTTGAGGTTTTTGCAAAACTATCCAAATAACTTCATCTCTCTATCTAAACTTATTCCCTACGTGCTCCTGAGCATGTTTAGCGGATTTCATCTCGCCGATTCTCGCCGAATTGCTGCCGAGTTTCAATTCTGCTCATAATACCAATTTTTGGCTAAAGTTCCAACCTTTGAGCTTAAAACCCTCGACTGAGCTTAGCGTTAGTAAGATTAGTCGTCATAATCGTCGTTGGTATCGACCCCATCTAATTTGTTTTTCGAAATTCTGATTTTGAGTTTCCGAGCTAAAAATATTGACCAAAATACCCCTGCGACAGTTTTCGATTCGATAATTTTTCTGAGAGTTTCCTTGGTCTAGATATCGCCTAAGAATACCTAGGAATCGATTTGGATCGAAGAAAAAGTTCGGAAACCCTATTTTACATAGTGGCCGAAACCTATTGCTTAGGGTACCGTGTCCAAGAATAATTTTTGGGTCTCTATGACCTGAGCCATTACGTAGCTCTTTCGATTGTCGAAATTTTGGCGCTGGTTTTGTGTCATTCCGAGTTTTGTAGCTCGAGTTATGCTCGTTTTAGCGAACGAGGTTCTGTCGTCTATCCATGCTTAAATATTGTACTCTGAAGCTTCTTAAGCTTTGTCTAACGCTAGTTAGTATTGTTTTGACCGAATTGACTTGTTTTGATTGACTTTCGCTTCGTTTGCTCAAAGATTCGTTTGGAGGAACACTTGGAGCAGGAAAAGAGGATTGTGAAGGAGCCTTGCTTGTACACACTGGACGAGTTCGAGGTTAGGGCAACTTACTTGCTAGCTAATGCTTTGTAGGCGTCGATAAATTCGACTTGAATTATTGTTTATGCATATGAATTGTCTGGATTGAAAATGTTTTCTGAAGGCTTCGGCTGACATGGGAGATTAGGATTTATCGCATTGATATGTTGATAATTGACTCGCATGCTTAATTGTTAAATGGTTAACTATAGGCTATGTGATTATTTGTTCACATGATATTTGGATTATATTGATTATATTGTGTCTTTCTATTACGCACTTGAATTGCTGACTATATTGAATATACCGTGCAATTGTGCGAATGAGTGAGAAACGTCAAGATAGTGGATAACGGGTAGTTATGCCAGACTCCTGACGAGTTTTTGGAAAAAGTTTGATGGGACGGACCGAGGTTCGTACCCTATTATTGTTTTATGGATCGAGACCTTCTCAAAGGAAAATCGAGTTTGAAAATGATATTGGAAAAACCCCATTTGAATTCACGTAAGAACTTGGGTTGTTCTGTCTAAGGCAAGAAGGGCTTTTAATGCGGCGTTGTGCCCGACCAGCTTACCTGGGAACTTCTCGGGCCATTACTTGGGTGATGATGGACCTTTTGTTTTGAGACCTTCTCCAGGGAATCATTGGAATTATGGGATCTTTGAAACTAATAGGATTAGAGACGAAACTTAAACAATTTCATAATGAACCTCCATAATGTATTAAACAACCTCAAAACCCTTAATATAATGATAAAAGACTCAGACGAAAGTTTAGGGCTTGAACATTAAGTTTTGAAAATGAGAAGTGTCGTCGGATCCAGGTTTCTGGGGAAACCATTGTGCGTTGGCACTTTGCTCGATGAGCAAGTTTTATTGGTTGGCCAATCCAAGGGATAAGCCGGGGAACTAGTCAGTTCTGAGTATGTTGATACTCTTTTGCTCGTTGAGCTGTTTGTTTGGCCATCGAGATGGTGAGCCATGGTAAGTTGAAAGGTCACTGAGTGCGAGCTGCATTCTTTTGCTCGTTGAGTAGTTTGGTTGGCCATCGAGACGGTGAGCCCAAGTGACTAGGAAAGTTACCAAATGCGATTAGCACTTCCTTGTGTACCTTAGGGTGTGGTAGAAACAATGTACTCTAGCTAGACACGCGTACCTTGGTGAGGACGATTCGTTGTTTGGCTAACCATATTGCATTCATGCATACATTTCTTGGAAAGTGTGCTGCTTTCCGAAGGACGATCTCAGATCGGACTTCATTGGAGCGAGATGCTTCACAGGAGCGTGCAGCTTCATAGAAGCGAGATGCTTCACAGGAGTGGTGATCCTGTGACACCCGGGGCTGACGAGGGCGGGGAGTGATCGCCGGTGCAGTGAGGCACGGACAAGGAGCGGCTCCTGGCAGGCTTCTAGGCGGAGGGTCACAGGAATGAGCCGATCTCACACCCGAACAAGAGGTATTCCGAGACTGTGTAGGGATGGACTATACAATTGAGGAGGGCATAAAGATTTGATTGGTACTACTCATAACAACAAGTTGCAACTTCTTTTCGGGAGCCCAACTCATAAGAACTCCATGGTTAAGTGTGCTAGCCTTGGAGCAATATTATGATGGGTGACCTCCTGAGAAGTTTTCCAGGGAAGTGCGCGAGTGAGGACAATACGCGCTGAAAAGACTCTTGTTGTTACCGTGAGGCCAGTCGTCAAGTCGGGATGTTACTAAAATCACTTGTCGGAACCCCAATTCAATAGCTAGTGACATAGCCCAACGAAGATATGAAGCTTCAGCAAGAAGAGGCGATAAAACAGAGAAAGAAGATTATGTTGCAGAAGCCATTACCTCCCACCCGAGTTCTGCGCCACCATGCCTAGTCCCGCGTCCGTTGGAGCTCGAAAGGATGGCAAACAATCAGAGTCAACAAAAGAGATAGCGCCAGGCGGAACCTCCTCCACCCAGACAGATTCGCCATAGGTGGATGCGTTCCTAGCTGAATAATCCGCCACGGAATTACTTGAGCACCTAGTAAAAGTAAAAATAGCAGAATCAAAATGCAAACTAAGTCTACGACAATCACTAATAATAGTAGCCAAATAGTTCCTCCCAGCTACTCCTGCCCTCCAAGCCTTGAATAGTTGTAGACAATCAACCTCGAAAATCACTTGTCGGAACCCCAATTCAATAGCTAGTGACATAGCCCAACGAAGACATGAAGCTTCAGCAAGAAGAGGCGATAAAACAGAGCAAGAAGATTATGTTGCAGAAGCCATTACCTCCCACCCGAGTTCTGCGCCACCATGCCTAGTCCCACATCCGTTGGAGCTCGAAAGGATGCATCACAATTAATCTTGATCTGGTCCAAGGCTGGCCTCTTCCAAACAGCAGCCACTTGACGCAAATGAGGATGAGAAACTGCCCCAATCGCAACACTAGCGAGAGCCCCAACCTTTTGAGTAAGTTGATTGATGCGCACCTGTTGCTGGTTAAAAACACTCTGGTTCCTAGCCTCCCATAGCTGGTATAACACGAACTGGACCATGGCCACCACGTCTTCATCATCAATCCGCAGAATGTCTCCCCAAAATTGATGGAACGTCGGGTACCTCTCCACCCGCAAAGGTAGCGAAGATCCATACCAGACAGCTAAAGCAATCGGGCAGCAGAGGAAAATATGCTCCACCGTCTCCGTGTCCTGGCCGCGCAACCCGCAAGATGGATCAACATCCATGTGCCTCTGGAATAGCTTGTCTCGCACTGGAAGACAGCCACGTATAGCTCGCCACGCTGTCTCTTTGTACCTGGGAATAGCTGGGCTGGCCCAGAACTTCCTCCATAGGCTCAGTCGCTCAGGCACAAAGAAGAAGAAGTGGAAGAAGACGACTCCTTCTCAACAAGTAGCTCTCGAATCATTGAATAACCTGCTTTTGACGTGTAATGTCCATCTGGCTGATTTAAATTTATTGCTTCATTAGTGTTGTTCCTCATTATATAATTTTGAGGTCTTTTCATTTTTTATGATTTGTATATAACGAATGAGTTGACCAATATAATCTGGGTAAATAGCCAACTTGGTCCCTGAAAGTGTCAACCGCCTTCAAGTTGGTCCCTAAACTTCTAAAATGTCTCCCGCGGTCCCTGGATGTGGCAAAATGCATTCAAGTTAGTCCCTGATGTTAAAAATCTTAACAGACGTTAACGGAGAGGCTGACATGTCACAATTTTTTCCACTTGGAAATTCCACGTAGGAAATAGATTTTACTGAAACATTAAATCTTCAATTTAGTCCTTATGGTGAAAAAAAAAAATTTCTCTCCCCCATCTTCTTCTACCTCTCCCCACCACCATCACCCTCTCTTCCTCCCCTTTCCTCCCCAACCGTCCACCCACTCCACCACCACCAGTCTAAAATTCCAACTCAAGAACCATAAAACAAAAAACCCCAAATTTTCAATACTATCACATGTTGTAACTTCTATCACAAAACTTAATTTTTTCTTTTTTTTTGAAATGAATCACAAAACTTAATTCATAGACCTTAATTCACACAACCCAGAAAATACATTACAAATTTCATATTTTCCTCTGAAAAATCATCATAATTGTTATAAAATATATACACACAAAAAAGAGCAAAACAAGTTAATGTTAGAAAGATAAAAGTTACCTGGGTATCAATGGCTTTGTACACAACACCGTAGGTACCTTCACCAAGGACTTCATGCCTGAGATGCCTATCAAATACTTTCTTGGACGGATCGTTTTCCGCCATATATTCTCTCCCGCAAATTGGTGGTGAGATGCTAGTAAACTCTCAATTACAGCAGAAATTAAGCTTCAAAATTTAGAATTTACAAGTGGTTCATCTGAAAAAATGTTAGGGTTTCAAGGGGAAAGATCCATAAATTGTCAATTAGGGATGAAAGAAAATTTGGGGTTTTTTGTTTTATGATTTTTGAGTTGGGGTTATAGAGTGGTGGTGGTGGTGGAGGGGGTGGACGATTGGGGAGGAAGGGGTGATGGTGGTGGGGAGAGGTAGAAGAAGATGGGGAGAGAAAGAAAAAAAATCACCAGGGACTAAATTGAAGATTTAATGTTTCGGTCAAATGTCTTGCCTACGTGGAATTTCCAAGTGGAAAAAAACGTAACATGTCAGCCTCTTCGTTAACGTCTGTTAAGATTTTTAACGTCAGGGACTAACTTGAATGCATTTTGCCACATTCAGAGATCGCGGGAGACATTTTAGAAGTTTAGGGACCAACTTGAAAGCGATTGACACTTTCAAGGACAAAGTTGGCTATTTACCCAATATAATCTATATAGCAGTAAGTTTCAAGGTATAAGGCACGAGTAATTTTTTCTTTTAGTATTTATCAATTTAATTTAATTTTCCTAAACTCTAAATCCTTTGAAATTTGGGGAGTAGTAAGTGACACCACCTTAGGATTAGCTTACCATTCATCATCAATCACCACAAACACAAACCACTGTTCCGACTTCGGAGAAAACACCACTTCCGAGTGCACCGTTCTCACCGTCGCTTCCGCCGATACAGATCCGAAATCCGGCAAACATGGCAGACAGGATTAGCATGTTATCAGATGAACTCCTCTCTCACATTCTCTCATTTCTCCCAACTCAACAAGCAGTTACCACAAGCGTTCTCTCAAAGCGATGGAAACCCCTCTGGATCTCAGTCCCCGTTCTCGACTACGACGAAGAAATCTACCTCAGGAACAAGGAAAAACCTCAACCCCATTTTTGCTTCGAAAGGTTCGTACACGCAACCCTTCTAGCCAGAGATTTCCACCAACAACCCATCACAAGCTTCCGTCTCAAATATGGTGTTTCTTGTGCTGCCCCCAATGTCGGTCATCGCCACGCGAACGCCGATGTCAATGTTTGGGTAAACACGGCTGTACGACGCGGGCGGGGGATTGAGAATCTTGACATTGAGATGTTTTCTCGAAATTATATTAGTTTGAGCTGCTGCATTTTCAGCTGTAGAACTCTTGTTGTTCTTAAGTTGAAAGGGCTATATCTTACTGATTATTGTTCTGTTGAACTTCCCTCACTTAAATCCCTATATTTGGTTCAAGTTGAATTTGTAGAACCTCAAAATCTTATGGAGCTTCTTTATGGGTGTCCTGTTCTTGAGTATTTGAAAACATATGATATGTATTATGTTGATGAGGCTGATTTCTGTGAGGAAGGCTTTAAAACCTTACCCAAGTTGGTCGCGGCGGATCTGCATTTTTTGGGCGTGACTCGTATCAATATTATTCTGAAAGCAATGTGTAATGTGGAGATTTTGAGCATTAAACAGGTTTGAATATGTTAGAAAGGAAAAAAATTGTGTTTAGTTTCATGTCCGGTTTCATTTTTAGATCATGTAATGTAATCTATATTTGTCATAATTTGTGTTTATAACTATTGCAGAATGAAGTTGATGATGGGGTGCCTGAATTTCGTCATGTAAGACATTTGTCCCTCTTCTTGGATACTCATAACTGGCATTGGGTGCTTTTGATGCTCAAGAATTGCCCCAAGCTTCAAAGTCTTGAACTTGATTTGCTTTTTTCTTTTGACGTTGAGGATGTTCTACCTGACTCTCATTTTGTTGTTCCTGAATGCCTAACATCACACTTTACTAAGTGCTATCTCAAACATTACGGTGGCACGAAAAGTGACCTACAATTTGCAAAATATATTATGGAAAATTCAACATCCTTACTGTCCCTGACAATTCACAGTGCTTCAAGTAATCCATTGAAACAACTTGAAGAGCTACAGGATTTAGCTTTATGCCCTAGGAGATCTGCGTCGTGTCAACTTTCATTTTCATTTGAATGAAAGGTTTTTAGTAGTTGCAAACTGGTCCTAGATGACTCCATATGCCATTTATTAATATATAATGCAAATATTGCATTTGAAGAACATGGACGGTATAATTTTTTCTCTTTGTGTACCCATTATCTGGTTATTGTCTGATGCTTCATATGCCAGTGGTGTAAATTGAAATTACTATTTCATATGCCGGTGATGTACTGTTTTCTCTCCAAAAAAAAAGAAAGCTAGGCCCTAGGCTGTAGATTGTAGTGGACCTCTCCCCTCTCACATTCTTCCAACCTGAACTGCTCCATCCTCTCTCTTTCACCACCGTGGTGCCGTCGTACAGCCTGCATTTGCAACGAAGAACCAGCGCCGCAGCCTAGCAAGCGCCGTTCTCCACAGTTCTCCGTCGTGCTTGAAACGAGTGGCTGTTGAACACAGCGCGGCCAATTGAAGAAGCAAATCGGAGGGAGAAACATGCACAAGTACGGGAATAAAGGTAAGTCACAGAAAGTTATATGCACTTTATATATCTGCATCTTCTAAATTATTTCTAGGCAATTTCTGCGTATATATAATAATGTTAAAACTATTGAAGGGGACTTTGTATGTATTCTCTATGACAGTTTGTTGTGAGATCCTGGTTGCTTCTTTTTGTTCGTGATTCTCATCTTAATTGATTCTTATACGTGTTCATAGGTACTGGTTCTTGTTTGACTGTAATGTCAATTTTACTTTAATAAGGCATATATGTGTTTGTTTGTGCTCTAGATTTTTGTTGGATGTGGAATATTTGTAGTGGGTTTCTGGTGTGGTGTAAAACTACTTCTCGGATTTGAACTAATTAGGCTACGCTTGCTCCGATCTTTAAAACAATGGGAATGGCATGTGTGGATATTCTCTACTGATTTTGTAGTGCACTTCTTTGGTTTTGGCATGGTACTATTTCTGTGGGATTTGACGCATTTAACATGTCTTTGGAGACAAAAGTTCAATGTTCAAGTTTGTATGATGTCCTTGAGTTTTGTATGAGTTGTGTGATCTGTGTCACTTTTAGTTGTGTCAGTAATGCATTATGCTGATATTAAAGCCTTCAAGTGAAATTCCTCCTCCATTAATTTAAGGTAAAGCCTTAATTAGCTCAAGGCTTCCATAGCTTTAACTTTTCAGGCCTTGATGCCAATTCTTATTATCATACTTAGTTTAGGCCTTTAAATGCATAGGGCAATTATAAGAACCTATATGCTTGGTAATGAATTGAAAGTAACTACTTTTGTTTTGGAGGGTTTAGAAGTTTAAATTTCAAAGTCAAAGAAAAAATCACTCCTAGACAGTTTCCAAGTAATGCTATCATAAATCCAAAAGAGCAGATCAGTTTGGTTTCTCAGGATAAAAAGAAGGAGGAATAGAAGAAAGAACCAACCAAGAATTTGGTTGATAATCATAAGAAGTTGGAGATAAATGAATCACTTGCTAAAGTTGTAGAGCCTATTTCTCCAAGAACCGTCCAGGCTTTTAACGAGGCCGTGATAAGAAAAAGGAAAGATTGCAAAAGAGGAATTTGTTACATTGTCTGAAGAGTGCTGTTATGAACCTTAGCCGAGGATCTGGTCACGGGTCTGGACATAGAGAAATTCTTCTTGCGACCCAGTGTGTAGAAAAGAAGTGGACTCGTCCTTGACAGAGCCTCTTCTAATTTACAGTTCTTAGTAAAATTCCTCGATTGATTTTTATTCCATTCTGAAACCCTTTTTATAAGGATTGATATACTAGGAAATATGGAAACTAGAATCCTATATGATTGAGAAACAAATCCTAAGATCTAATCTGATAAGATAAGAAACAATAAAATCCTATTTAATAAAGAAAGATAATCAAATTTTAACTAATAAAGAAATAACAATAAAAATAGAAATATCCTTAATGAACTTAACAAATCTGCCTTTTAAGAAACAAATAATACAAAATTACAAACAAATTAAATCAGCATCCATATCATCAATTTAAATCTGCGAGGGTAAGGTACTAAGGTAGTAAGTTTTTCCTCTAGTGGTTTCGCAAGCAATAACAAGAACATTTATTTTTCTTCTTCTTATCAACCTCCATCAAGGTAGTCAGAAGCGGGATTTAGCAATAAAGCGTGGAGGGTCCAAAAGCGTAAAGCGCTAAAGCGTAGGCTTTAGCCGCTTTTGCCAGTTATATATATATTATATATATTTACACTTGTAAATATTTATATGCATATAAATGGTATAATTGGCATCAATATCATAATTCTGAGATGGTAAAATAAGCTATAAGACACTATAAACTACAACTTATAGCTTATAGTTTAGAGCACAGAGGAATATTAAAGCTATTTTACGAAGAGAGAACAGAGAGAGGTGTTCATTAACCCATTCGAACAGTGACAAAACCATTGCTCTTAGTAACCCATTTCACAAAGAGAGAACAGAGAGAGGTGCTCTTAAAGTTTCGAACAACAGAACAGAGAGACAGAGTCGAAGGAAGAAATAGAAGAAGATTTGATGAACAGAAGTTTCGAACAACAGAGAGAGAGAGAGACAGGGTCGAAGAGGAACAACCCTGCAAATTGAGTCGCCGGCGGCAGCGGTGGCTGCGCAGACAGCGAGAGAAAAACACAGAATCGCGAGAGAGGCAGAAGCTTCAAAATCGTGAGAGAGGGGCTCAAGATGGTAGAGGAACAATTGAAAATTAGGTTTAAAATCCCTAATTTTAGCAAACCGGGTCAAAAAACTTGGAAATAAGCGAACCTGGCTGAAGCGCAGAAGCTTCAAAATCGCGCTTCTGCCACGCTTCTTCTGATTCTCGCTTTAGTTGCGCTTTGAAGCACAGAGCTACCTCAAGCGCGCTTTAGCACACTTTAGTGCTTCAAAGCGCGCTTCTGACTACCTTGACCTCCATGAGATCAAAAAGGGAAACCTTTATGTCAAGCTAATGACATTAAACAAGCTGGGAGGCAAAATATTGTTTACTGTTTTGTTTTCAAATTTTCAGCTTCTTAATAAAATTTTGCATTCATCATCATTTTAATTCTCAAACCAAGAGAAGTGTTTCAAGAATGAAGAATTCAGGATAAAGGGATTCCAAATGATTTAAGAGAAGTTTATGTGTGTAAAAGTGCTAAGTATTGAAGAAATTATAAAAGCTTAGAGAGCATACCACACCCCTTCAACACATAGCTACATCCCGAAAGGGAGTTATCTACGGGCAAAGCATTTTCAATGAACAACAAGGCACTTTGTGCACGTATCTACTTTCATTTTGAAAGTAGCTACGCGCATCAAAGTAGCTACATGCATCATACATACTATATGTGGCTGAACCTGTGAAAGTAACTATGCTCATCATATTTGTCACTCAAGCCGCAACAGTCCCTTCTTCTCTCCTCTTCAAATTTTCTTCATCTCTCTTAAAAGGAACTTCGTCCTAAGGCTTGAAAACATCAATCCAACAAGGGAGACCAGGATTTTTGGAGTGAGTTCTCAAGAATCAAGCTCAATTTGGGATTTATGGCCCATTTTTCTTCACTTTTCATGTAAGCCCTAAACTATTGAATCTTTCCATTCCTTGATACCCAGTTGAAATTGTTGGAGTAGTGAAATAGGTGTTTTATATTTCATTGTAGTGTTTGGAATAATTAGAATTAGTTATGATGTGGACCATTTTTAAATGATTTACCTTGCGGGGAATCTATTTTGTTTTTGTTAGTTAAATTGTTTTAATTTTCTTTTTCTTTCATATATAAATTAGGTTTATACCGATTGGTTAGATTGAATTTATATTCTCTTTTGAAGTCATTAAGACAATATTTGAATTGATTTAATGGGTGAAACGATTGTGGAGCTTATTATTGAAAGTTTTGAAACTCTAATGTTCAATTGAATTTTAGCTTTGGGGTTCTATGAATTTGATTGGTCTTGTACTCTGAAGAGGCAATCAACACTTATTAACTTAAATTGGTAAAATTCTAAATGATTGTTCAGTAGAGAATTATGTGTTTACGATTGTGATTAAGACTCAATTCGAATTCAAAGACTCTTTTGATGAATTTAAATAGTTATATTTCTGAAATACTAAGATATTGAATAACTGATTCCTAGGGATTGACGTTTCTCTTCTTAACATTTTTATTTGATTTAATCTCTTCCAATTTCTCTCTTAGATAAGAACCTTGGTGGAACCATATGCAAAAAGCTAGCTGTTGTAGAATCCCATACCTTGCAATTGGGTCCTAAACTTCCACCACACTCTGCAGCCCCGGTGCCCATGCGGGCAAGCATTGCACTAGCCCCTTTGACTAGTCCCGGGTGAACACTGCAATGCCGGCGTCACCACGCGCGCCGCCCGTTTGCAGCTGATAGACATGGTGGAAGGCTCTGTTACCAAATACCAATTGCTAAGAACCTTGGGAGAAACATACCACAAAAGCTAGCTGTCGTAGCTGGAGAGCTATGGCCTTATAAACCCCAGATTAGAATCTCATACTTCCAATGTGGGACTCAAGTGTCATACCTTGCAATTCAGTCCTAATAGTCTCATTATTTGAAATTTGCTAAAGCCAAACAATCCCTAGTTTACTTTGAGTTTATTCCTATTATATTTTCATTTGTTTAGTCTAGATTTGATTAGTTAGCTATCGAGTAATTGTGAGAAGGATGCAGTTGTTTTGACATCTTGTACTGCATTTAATTACAAATTCTATAAATCTTTTGAGAGTGAACCGCGACAAAATGTGTGTCAAATTTGGTGTGGCGAGTGTCAATGGTGAGTTAAGAACAAAAAAAACTGACTGTTCTAATTATATCAGGAATCTCTACTCCAAGATGATGCTAGAATTTGAGTTCGATAATTAAAAAAAAAAACACAGAAACAGGTTCTTGCTAAACCTTTAGAGTTCGAGCAACAAAACATGGAGGACTGCATTCCAGTTGGCTCATATGCTAGGCTGGATATCATGGAAATGCCCAGTGATATTACTTCAAAGTTATGCATCCTTGCTAAGACAGTCCCAGTTACAGCACATGGCTTGTTGAAGCATGAGTCTAAAATATTTGTCCTTCATTTCAGGTGTGTTTATGCTTTATCATTTTACTATTTTCACTATCAGTGCATTTCAGTGTGCTTTAACTGGTACTTGTTGAATTTTCAAAAGATGTGTCATGAACTGAAGTCACTTGTTTTTTGTGGCGTGAAGAAGCATTATGATGCCCCCATCAAATCCATGGAAAAGTTAATATTTCAGGTTTCAGCAGTTTATTGTTAGGTATGCTATTTTATTTGATCAACCATGTCATAAAATACATCTCTTCAAGAAAATAATCTTCTAAAGTGTAATTGTTGTGATTTTAAAGTTATAAGATATCTGTGACAATCAATTATAAATCTGTTTAGCTTATTTGACGTTTTAAACATTTTGCGGTGCAGTTACCCCCAAAAGAGTATCAAAATGTAAAGCTTCTGTGAAACACACGTTTTATAATCCAGAGTATGTGGTTCAAGGTGAGAAAATGTTGTCCAGTTTCTGGAATTATTTGATGTTACATGGATGGTAGTGCATAGTTATTGGAAGGGTTTATGCTTTGAAAATTGTTCTCAGCTATCACCGTAATGAGAGTTTTTTAATATGGATGGTGATTGCAGCCTGTAGAGTTACTAGGTAGTTACCCGTGCGATGCACGGTCACTAATTTTATAAAATTAAAACATTTGTTATTTTATAATCTAAAATATTTAATAAAATATAATTAGTGTTTTATCAATCAAATATACTAAAGATTAATAATGCAATTGATAAGTATTGTAACTTTGTTTAACGAAAAAAGAGAATATAATCAAATTAAAAAAAATAATTATCTAAAGAACAAAGTGTAATATGTCAAAAAATTTATCTCCCTAAGTTTAGATATAGTTATTTAAACTATTATAATTCTTGTTTTTTTTGTTTTTATTAGATTCAAGTGTCAATGAGTAATTATACCATATTTAATTTAATTTACATCTCACTCAAGTACTAAGTGATTAATATTGAAAAGAGTCTTATAGATATGCACGTTTACTGCAAACCAATTTTATACCAATAACCAATTTTATAATAATAAATTTCACATTAAATTTTAATCAAAACCAAATTACATTTTTTTTTTAAATGAACCAAAATACATTTGTAATGTGTTAAAATTCAATTTGGTAATCGAGTAAAAACTTTAAATTGTAGAAAAAGAATACCAAATAACAAAACATTATAATTAACAACCAAATTTATACGTTAAAAAAAATATAAAAAATTTGTACACATTATTAGATAGATATCATTCCAAACAAATAGATTTGAACAATTAATTGTATATTTGCATTAACATGGCATATAAGGCATATGACACACCCATGTGACCTTGATAAACAGAGATGCACACTTTTAATGGACCTTGCAGCAATGGCAGGTCCCCCTGGCGTGTCTTTAATTTAAGGGAGAAAGATTTTATGATAAATACATAAACACATAACCTATCATTTCTCTGCATGTCATTTCTCAAAGAACCATTAACCATATACTTTGTTATTGTTTCCACAGAGCCTCGTGGGCTATCTAGCATAACACCATAGAAAGCTACCACATTTGGATGGTGCAAGTCTGTCAGCTTGATTTCCCCATTCCAAAAGTCATCTCTCACCTTGATGCATAAACAAAAAACAACTGAAGATAGATTCCTAATTACCAAAGAAAGTAGGGGATTATAGAAATAAAAACAAATCAATAATAATGAGATACAGACCAAGTGGTCCTGCTCTTAAGGCTTTACAGCAAAACACCTATCATTAATTTGCTCAATTTCTACATCAGTACCTTTCCATTTTCCGTGATATGCAGTCCCAAAGATCTGAGAACCTAATTCTATCAGTTCTTCAAGGCCAGTATTCTTCATAACCTAACCACATTCCCACAGCAAGGTTTTAGCTTAGTTGAGCCAACAATATTTTCATAGAAGAGAAAACATACATGATAAACATGAACCAGCCCAAGTAGGAATAAATAAAAAGTTTCCTCACAATTCAGATCATTGCCTTTTGAAGGACCAAACATTGAAGTATGTGTTTTCTTTGTTTGTCTGCATCAAATTAACAAAAATGTTTGGTGATGAAATTAAGAAACTCATTATTTCAAAACGATAAGAAAAGAAAGAAACAATATGGACGGTAACAAATATGAAATTTTGTAAGCTTTAAAGAAAGGTGTTACAAAATATTTTTGCTAGCTGGAAAATCAAAGCGTTAAATGAGCTTCAAGAACTGCTCTTACCAACAAAATCACAATCAAATAATATTCTAAAAATAAGGAGTATAGAACAAATGTGAAGATCCATATTATATCATATACCAATTCAAAAACAACTCCAACGGAAAAAGAAAGCAGTAATTGTTAAAACTGAAATAAGCATAACCTTTCCATTTGCCACTAACCTTCAAAACTCTTTCATTCATTTTATTCATGAAGCCTCTTTGCTTCATATGGGGTCCTTCCAAAGCAAGAGCATTCCAATTGTTTCTCCATAATAGTACTGCAAAGCCAACGGTTGGCACTTCTCTGAGTAGGATTATAGTATAGCTCTTAGTTTTCTTCATTATCTTCTTGTATCTAGAGGTCCAAAGAGAAATTAAATCAATCATTCATGATGGATATATGTATTAATAGAAGTTACGTGATAACAAAAACCAACAATATAGAAAGCTACAAGTCAAATGTTACCTTACAAAGCAATTTGAGGGGTTGATGAAAACGTGGATCCAAGTGCCTATGTTACCTAACTCAGTTATTATTCATTATCAGTTGTAACATAACACTTCCATTGATTTTCTAGTGTCAAGTGCCTATGATTGACAAAAAAGATTGATGTTATCATTCTGGTGACAACAGACCCATCCACGAAAACACTTACAACTGTGCACTATTTGAACAAATCAGAATCACAGGTAAGACCAAGTGACAAACAAGTATTACCCAGTCAAGTCTTTTTAAGAATAAAAATATTCACAAGCTAACAGAACTATTCAATGAATATGAATCCAATCTTTTGTCTAAAATGCAAGATAAGGATAATAACATATTTGCAACTTGGCCTATTCCATAATATATAACTTTAACTAAATATAATATTTGCTGACTCTTTCATTATCTCACTTAAAAAGACCTCAAGTCCTACCAAGTAACAACTAATTAATACATACTATGAATCTTTCTGGTGCGTGACACCCTGCCAAACCTGATTATGAAAATAAAGGAAAAGGTGACAAGATCATTTTGACAAGTTTCAAAACAGCCCCTTTATGGCAAGCCCAATATCAAGTGACAACGATTTTCAAAAGCATGCCATATGCACCTTTCACAAGTCACAAACAATTTTCATTCATGTCATTGGTTCAAACAATACCAGCTGCATCAATTTTACTAAAGAATCCAAAACCATCATTGTTTTTTGAAAAGATAATCATATTAGATATAATAGAAGAGTCTTGGGAACATAGCTCTCCCAAGTAAGCTAAAAACAAAGAGACAATACAGAAAATCAAATAATGAGTCAAAGCATACAACAAGAAACTCATAGAGACACAAAAAAGACAGCAAAAGAAATCTAACAGAAAAGCCAAAAACTGAAACCAACAATCAACAAAACACCATACATGTGATCCAATACCAAGGCACACTTCTTCAAGTGTTGAGCCACGCAACAGCACCTCAAAGACCTCCACATATACTACTTCCACAGTCCTCAAAGTGCAGAAACAAACTCTGCATAATTAGACCCGAGCACAACAGCGATCTTGAACCTCAGGCTACAGCAAAAAGAGACAATGGTAGCAGCAGCGATAACATATGGGGTGCAAGACTTGGTTCCACACTTGCAGTTTCCTATTTGCAAAGTGAGAAACTTCAAAACACACACAATATCACAGAAAATACCTATAGGAAATTTCTTTGGAATAGTTGAGTCCACTGACTTATACACAACCCCACTAGATTCCTCAATTGCAGTTTCCTATTTACAAAGTGAGAAACTTGAGAAATTATCACATGTTCAACACTAAGGTATATGCAGCCTAAGAGGAAAATGTTTCATATACATAGATAAAAGAGTCATAAAAATAAGATTAGAATAGAAAAAGGAATGAACTTT
Organism: Lotus japonicus; assembly: GCF_012489685.1. Classification (NCBI taxonomy): domain Eukaryota; kingdom Viridiplantae; phylum Streptophyta; class Magnoliopsida; order Fabales; family Fabaceae; genus Lotus; species Lotus japonicus. The sequence goes on along the minus strand of NC_080042.1, from coordinate 48,196,280 downwards.
ACCTAGGGTAGAAGTGGATAGAGTTTGCTGCACTGAAATTCTGATACAACAACACAACAAAGAAGATGCAAAAACTCTATCACCTCTTACTATAATTTAAAAAAGAAATAAAGACAAATTTAAGGGTATTAGTATCACCACTTACAAAAGTGGTAGCATCTTCAACAAACTATGGCCTGGCTGCAGAATGCATTCAAAAATCAATCCAAATAAACAAAATTTATCAGAAAGTGAATAATAAAAATAGAATCTCTTTGAAGTTCTTAATTTTTGAATGCATTGGATACCTTGCTGAAGACCCATCACCTTCGTAAGCAGGTTCTTTTCTAGCCCCTGTTTTTGGTCTCGCTTCATCGCCGTGAATCTCCCTCACCACTGTGGACTCCGCCACAACAACCTTCTTCCTTTGACTCCAGCGTCATACAAAAGCTCTTCATTTTCCTGTGTGGTATGAGTGTGTGCCACAAAAATCTGAATTGGAGTGCCTTATATAGGGATCAATTGACCATAAAAGTGATGTAAAGTATACTCCTAACTTGAATTGGTGCAGAAAAGTAATTGAAAAGTGTTCACTTACAGTGTCTGTGTTCAAGAAAGTAGAATAAAGGCAAAAAAAAAAATCAGATAAAGGAGGAAAAGTTTTTAACGTGCTTGAATTACTCAGAAAAGTAAAATCCATGTTGAAAGGTTTTGGTTAGGCATAGAAAAAAAGATTACCAGTTATAAAAGGTATTCTTTGCCTGCTTTTAAATAAATTGAAAAAAATTATTAATGAAATACCAGAAGTGCCCCTCATCTGATTCAATTATTTCAATTACCTTTACCAAATTCAACCAACCCCATTTCTCAAGAAAAACGTTCGATCCAAAATTAAAAAAATTGCAGATTGGGAGAGATGGCTGACCTTAGGATTGTGAATTTGCAAGTTGGAATCTGGAAACGGAAGCCAATTGGCCTTCACCACCACCAAATCAGCCATTAATTCCCTTTTCCGAAACACCAGATTTACAGCAATGGAACAAAGATCTGGGCACGAATTTCGTTCTCACATTGCGGCTGTTGAAGGGGATGCACGGCAGAGATGGAAGAATAGAGACAGTTATGGGTTGTCTGCGATGGTGGTGCTCGCAGTGGTGCTCGCGGCGGTTTCCGGTGCTGAGATTCTGGTGGAGGAGGGGGGAGAAGGTAGAGGATGTTCAGATTCAAAGAGAGGAAAGTGGGTAGAGCATATAGAGGGTATTATTGTAACCTAACTTTTTAATTTACTTTATATCAAGTAACTATTACCTCTTGTAGCAGAAAATTTCTGACAAAAATAAAATAAGATAAATGACAAAAAGTATGTATCCTAACCACACACGGTGAAAAGAAACAAAAAGGCACCAAAATAGGACCAAAAAGTACCCCAAATCATGACCTTATGGTGCACCAACACACATGCTATAAAACTCTTAGTGAACAGTAGAAATTAGCTTCTTCCTTTGTAGTGTTTATAGATATACCAAACGCGGTCTTCATATGCTAATCAAAGAACCTGTTAATACATATGGTATGGTAGTCATGTAGAAACCTTTACTGTTAATCTTAATAAAACAGATTATATATTGCTTAGTCAGACTTGTGCATTCCATGATTTTTCAGCATAACCAATTGTTTGATCTGTTTTCCATTACTTATCCTGAGTTTTCTATCAATATGAATTGAGGTCCTACCTGATGATTTTCTTGTCCTTGGATTGGTTGAGCAGTATATGCTATATGGACGTAATGGAAAAAGTTGAACTAGTCTGATAAAATTCATAAGCATTACTAGATCTGCCCCACTTTTGAATATCAATTGCAGTGTTTTTTTGCAAGAGTAATCTTACTGAACTCCTTTTAAGCACAATTGTATTTATCATTCATATTAGTTTGATTGGCTCTACTTAATTATTTTGATGTTGAACTCATAGTCTCATAGATTCTGAGATTTGCATATGATTTCCTTTGGGTTCTGTGAGAATTGTCTAATGAATATTTAAGCTTCAAATTACTAATAATAATCAACTAACCATTTATTATTTTGTGGATTAAGGTTTGGCACATCAGAGCTTTATTTTGGTTGGAAGTTAATTTATTTTTCATTTCGTATTTCGGTTGTAGCCATTACTATTCAAATATACATGGGATACATGGTATTGTCAAATAATAATTCATCTTCATAGAGAATGATTCCCTCAAGGACGTTTTGAGAAACTCATGTCTAGAGTTAGATAACCCATTCAGAGTTACCAGAAATGGTGAAAAGGCCTATAAGATCAAAATATCAAGGGATTATGGTAAAAATGTAAAATGTCAAATACTCAACTTTAGGACGAGTCTTTCAAATTTCAATTGGGTGAGAATGATTGCTCATAATCCTTGTGTCACAAATGTCAAGTTTTTTTACAAGTCTTCAAGTCAAATTGTCATGTTTTCTTTAATGTTTTGGAAAAAATAAGTGCATACTTTTTTGAAGTTAGAAATTGTGTAATTAATAAATAATTATAAAAAAGAGAGAAAATATAAATGGCTAGAAGAGGAGTTACACCACTACTAGTTTGGTGCCTTTGTGATGGTTGTTGGCAAGTTAGTTTTGGTATGAAATACTATTTTTTCTATTTCAACTCAGGAATCTGTTGTCCACATTTGATGTCTCATTTTTTATCCATCAGTCAAATTGTGTCATGTCATTCAAATATCACCCATGTAACTTGTAAGAGCGTAACATGTAAGAGCACCAGCATCAGTAGATTTTAGGGGTTGCTATCTAACTTTTTGTGGAGAATGGGTTACGCACACCATTGCAGCTTAATGGTTTCTCCACCATAGCATGCAAGAGTTGCTTACTGCAACAACTCTGAACGGTGAAAACTTAATCAGAAATAATATTATTATATTTATTTAGGGTAGACTGTAGGGACCATTTGGAAATTTTTTAGAATTGTTGGGTTGGAGTAAAAAGTTAGTAGAGTTGGTTAAAGTGAGGTAGGTGATGTAGCATTATGAAGAATTGTAAAGAATGATATAAAGTATAAATTAGAAATTCTAGTGGGTTGCTTGGGTGATGATGCTTTAAGGTTATATTTGTCATTCGCACACGTAGGCACAATTTGATTGGTATGACGGGAAATGAGACATATCTTTATATCCCTCAACTCAATAGATCTTAGCTGGATTCATATGATTTAAAGAGTTTTGGTTCACATACTTTAAAATACTCACTTTCATTTTTCGCCATCACGTTTACCTCATTGCATTGCTTCCCAACTGTCTTAAATAAAGGATAGATTGTGATAGCACGAAAATTGAAGGAATGAGAATGCTATCTCTGTAGTATATATTTGAGCATCCCGGAGTATCTTATCATTAAGTAATCATACTTTTTATTTTTTTTATCATTGGAGCAAGTCTAGTGGCACTCCAAAGAGCTTAAAAATAAGGTCTGGTGTTTCAACAAGCAACCATATCTTACGATTAAAATAATATTCTTTCTCTCTTTTGCATTACCTATTATTCATTCTCTCATACATTAAGTGAAAATAATATGAAAAAAATAAGAAACTATATCAATTGTTTAAGCGGTTGCTCTTACTATCTTAATACGGTGATTTTTTAAGTGACCCTAAGATTTTATATATATTGACACGCAGTAAACACAAATATATAAATAACACAACGTGCATATATATAATACTTTAGACCTATATGTAGATGAAGGGTGGTTGGCAAAATGTACCTCAATCATTTTCTCAAAGACAAGTTATCCATGCTAGGAAAATTTGAAGTTACAACACTATTTTTCGCAGCATAATCATTGTTAATAGAAGCACTTAAGATTCTGAACAATAATTATTTACCTGCTCAAATATTACCTCTATTCTTAAATAATTGATGTGAGGGTTGAGAAAGATAATAAATATTGTCTTGTCCACCATTAATTAATGTTTCGTAATTTTTATGTACTAGATTTGGAACAATGCTATATCAATCTTCTTGTTACTTTTTTAAAGAAGTACTAGTTCTTTTTTATATTTTACTTATATCAGGGTAATTACTGTCTAGAATAATGATTAGTCCTCTCATTGTGAGTGTTTGGTGCTCTAAGAGGTAAATAGCTGACCACCATGGGCAAGGACCAAACTTCTAACCTCATGGTTAAAGGATGGGTGAGTAACCACCATGCCACACCTAATAGTTCCATTCTTTTTTATCCGTCACATTAAAGTTTTAACACAATTATTAGGAAAATATTAATGGTTTTATCTTTATTAAAATTACTATTTAACTTCATAATAGGCCTTATCTCCCTTATATATTTTGACTCATCAATTTTCCTACCACCATTTAAAATTATTTAAGGTAAGAGTGTAATGGGCAAAGCAAAATTGATCTTGCCTTGAAATTTTAAAATTAACAGATAAATAGGAACATAAAATCTTTCAAAACTGAGATAAAATTGATTCAGTATAATTTTAATAAAAAATATATTTAATTTTACCAACATAGAATTATTAAATATTTTTTATTTAATGATTAGGGAGGTTATTAGGAGCATCAAGTACTATAATTTAAAACAATTCTTAAACATTTGATTAAAATATGATGTAGCTTTGAAGTCGAAGTTCTCTACAGCTGGGAGATAATCAAAGGACCAATTTGACCACAACACGAGGATCACATTGAAATAATTTAGCATCATTGGGGCTGAAATTTCAGAGCAATTCTAGGGTCAGAGGGTGCACTCTCTATTAATGGGTGACCACCTAATAACACTATGAATCTATGATGTGGTACGTGGAATATTTATATACCACATTTCTTTAAGTGTACTCTACTCTTATTAGTGTACCACACACACAATAGTACATACCACTTTCATACACCCTTTTTTGTAGCAGTTTTTGACACCCAAAAAGTTATGTGGTGGTAAAAAACCGCAACAAAATGGGTATAAGGGCTGTAAATATGAGTGTCTATTTTTATTTAAAAAAAACACATAAGTAAACTGAAGTGAAAGAATTGGAGGGAATGTGAGCCATGATATCTCTCTATTTTTTATATAATGTTAAGCTTGTGAGATGTTCTAAAATTTATGAAGATAGATGTAAACATAAATTCAAACATGACAGCATCATATTTTTCAAATTCTATAGATATATGCTCATTGTTCTCTCTCCACTCACTCTTCCTTTGCATGCTTTCATCACATCCAGCCATGTTATTTTCAAAAATGCATGCCTCAATTGAGTAACAAGTACTTGGTCCTAGACTCTTTTGGCTACTGGTATGAATTTGCATTATTTCTTTTTTCATTGATTGTTATTGTGTGTTTATTATGTTATTGTTGTGATATTAATGCTTAAATGCTTCTCTTGTTTCTTATTTATTTATTGAAAAGAGCTCAATGCACTGTATTTTGTTTGTTTTTTTTTTCCTGATTCTCTCTTCCTTTCTTTCTGATTCTCTGAACCAAAGAGTTTCTGGTGTAAGCACCACTGTCTATATATAAATCATAGAGTGAGACCGAAAAAACAAGTGAGTGGCAGTGAAAATAGTGTTAGCACTTTATAAATCAAGGTTGGAAGTTATTTGGTGGATTTGCACGTATTGAGAGCTGAAAGGTGTCTTTTGTATTTGGGAAAATGTTTGGTAGACCACCAAGGTGTTTAGACTCTCTGAGAGAGAAAAGAGAAGTAATGGATGCAAGATATGATGTGATGTGATAGAAAAGGAGAGATAGAGAATAAAATGAGGTGTTTGATTAGTGTTTGTACTGTTTATGTATCATAACTGTTGTATTTGTATTTATTTCACATTTGGTAACTCTTGAAGTTCGCCACGTCATGCTACTGTCTCCACAAGCTGGCTTTCTACATTCTTGACTGTAATTCGACATGATTGATTAGTGTTCACGTTCAGAGATATAAAAAAAGTGATTATTGGACCTTTTTTACTTTTTGGTTAACAGAAAACCAGAAAGGAACCAGAAAGGTAGAGAGAGTAACTGAATCTGGTATTGTATTATTGAAAGGGTGAATACAACTATGACTTGACTACTATATTTATACTAGAAGCAAAGCTTCTTACAGAAGCTATTACTATTATACTCTAATACTCCCCCGCTCAATGTGGGTTCCTTGCAAAGGAATCCTAACATTGAGCTTGTCCTTGAGCTCAAGAAACCTAGTAGGAGCTAATGTGCAACATCCCTGTTAGAATATAATATAAAACCATTAAAGTGACCCTTACCCAACAGCTTAAGCTTTTGGGACAAGTGGTTGTTTGACTTGGTATCAGAGCCTCTAATGGCCGAGAGGTCTAGAGTTCGATCCTTGCTCCCTTCACTTTCTAATTAAAAAGTCGAATTTAATTAAGCACATGGTAGGTGGGCATGTGCATTTATCCACGCTACAAGCCCAAAGGGCTCTTGCGTGAGGGGGCGTGTTAGAATATAATATAAAACCATTAAAGTGACCCTTACCCAACAGCTTAAGCTTTTGGGATAAGTGGTTGTTTGACTTGGTATCAGAGTTAAAGTTAGTCCTAACACATGCCTTGTGTTTAACCATTACGCTCGGGTGTCGCTTACCACCTAAATGTAGTCAGATCGGTCCTAACCCATAGGTTTAACCTTACTATCTACTACCAAAGAAACACTCTTGGTGTTCTTATGTGAAAACCTGATCTTCCGATCATTATGGTTTCACCGAGGCCCGATGTCCCACCGCTTTAGCCTCAATGTGAATGAATGATGCAATATGGTTAGCCAAACGTCGTATCATCCTCACAACGCAAAGTATCTAGCTAAGAATATTGTCTCTAAAACACCCTAAGGTAAATGCCGATTCATCGACCAAAACTCCAACAACAAAAAGAGTGCAAACACCCTTGATGACTACTCGAGTCACCTGACTTATCCTGTAGATGGTCGAAAACAGCTCAGCGAGCAAAAGAGTATCAACGTACTTAGAAACTTATTAGTCTCCCAGGCTTATCCTTTAGGTAGCCTAACAACAAGCTGCTCATCGAGCAAAAGGTGCCAAAGCACACAGGGTTTCCCCAAACTAGGATCGTCGATACTTCTCATTTTCCAAAACTCATTTCCAAGCCCTAAGTCTTCTTCAAGAGATTATCATCATTATTTTAAAGTGTTCTAGTTTTGTTTAGTGTATTATGAATTTTATTTGCAAATCAATTTTATTTTAAAGAGATTATCATGTTTCTTCAAGAGATTATCATCCCAGCGACACGATCGTGTCCCGTCGCAAACCGAGGAGGAATCGCTGGATCTTGAATCAAAACATGAAGATTGGTTCCACTTGCTGCTTCCACAGCAAGAAATTACGATCACAGAGTTTCTCAGAAATCGTATACGATGACAGAGATGGCAGCTTGAAGCGGTGCGGCGGCGGAGACGGCGGTAGAGGCGGTGGAGGCGGTGGAGGTGGTGGAGGCGCCGTAACTGCTTCCATGGTCTACAGAAACGGTTAGGCTCTGGATACCATAACAGAAAACCAGAAAGGGTGAATACAACTATGACTTGACTACTATATTATACTAGAAGCAAAGCTTCTTACACAAGCTATTACTATTATACTCTAATATTGGTTTTTCTCTACGGTTCAGATAATTCTTTTTCTTGTAAAATCAGCTTCTTATAATGTTAGCAAGTTGGCTTCTTTTGCTGAAGCTTATAGACGTACATATGTTTTGAGTTTAACTATTGTTGAAGTTTCAGGACAAAGTTTTCAATGATATGCTTTTTGTTGCAATTGAAATTACAGAGTTTGAGAAGCAAAAGAAGCTGGAAGTAATATGGAAGGTTTTTGGAACATGATTTGTGGTGGGGATTCTGGTTGTTCTGGGACAGGAGGAGAGCCTTTCTGTTATGATTTCAAGCTTATGAAAGATCCTTCCACATGCATCAACCATTTGTTGACCATTTTCTTTGATGTGTTACTTCTGATAATGATGTCACTCGTTATGATCCACAAGTGTTTGTCAGAACCAGTTCGGGGTCTACTCCGGGTAGAAAGATTACCAAAGTTGCAGCTAGTTTCTGCCATAACTAGTGGCTCTCTTGGGATGTTGCATTTGTGCATAGGCATTTGGGTTTTTGAAGAGAAGTTAAGGAAAACCCACAGTGTTCTCCCTCTAAATTGGTGGTTACTAGAATTCTTTCAAGGATTCACATGGATGTTAATCAGTTTAACTCAAAGTTTTCAGCTGAAACAAATTTCAAGAGCATGGTTGTGGGTGTTTTCTATTCTTGTAATCTTTGTTTCTGGCATTTTCTGTGCTTTATCCATATCTTATGCTTTTAGCAGCAGAGAACTTTCCCTCAAGGTAGCTTTAGATGTTCTGTCATTTCCAGGAGCAGCTTTACTCCTCTTATGCACATACAAAACATGCAAATCTGAAGACACTGACAGAGAAATTGATGAAAGCCTTTATGCCCCTTTAAATACCAAGTTCAATGAAGTTGATCCTGTTAGCTATGTAACTGCATTTGCCAAAGCTGGATTTTTTAGTAGGATGTCATTTTGGTGGTTGAATCCATTGATGAAAAGGGGTCAGGAAAGAACACTTCAGGATGAGGATATGCCAAGGTTGAGGGAGCCTGAACGAGCAGAAAGGTGCTATTTCTTTTTTGAAGATCAGTTAAACAGGCAGAAGCAAAAGGACCGATCATCATCACGTTCATCCATTTTATGGGCAATAGTTTCTTGCCACAAGAGAGAGATTTTGATATCAGGGTTCTTTGCACTACTCAAGGTACTCAGTTTGTCTTCTTGCCCTGTAATCCTGAATGCCTTTGTATTAGTTTCTGAGGATAATGGAAGTTTCAAATATGAAGGTCATGTATTGGCCATATCACTTTTCTTTATAAAGATCATAGAATCCCTATCTCAAAGGCAATGGTATTTTCGTAGTAGACTAGTTGGTATGAAAGTTAAATCATTACTTACTGCAGCCATTTATAAAAAACAATTGAGGTTATCCAATGCTGCTAGATTGGTTCACTCTGGTGGTGAGATAATGAGTTATGTGACAGTAGATTCTTACAGAGTTGGAGAATTTCCATTTTGGTTTCACCAGACTTGGACAACGATCCTCCAACTATGTATTGCACTAGTAATTCTCGTTCGTGCTGTTGGACTTGCAACAATTGCCTCATTGGTGGTGATAGTTCTCACTGTTCTTTTCAATGCTCCAATAGCAAAGTTACAGCATAAGTTTATGAGCAAACTGTTAAGGGCACAAGATGAAAGATTAAAGGCTAGTTCGGAGGCTCTAGTGAATGTCAAAGTGTTGAAGTTTTATGCGTGGGAAATCCATTTTAAAAATGCTATAGAAAGCTTAAGAAATGTGGAACTTAAATGGTTATCTTCAGTGCTGTTACAAAAAGGATATAATGTCATTATCTTTTGGTCTGCACCCATGTTTGTCTCTGCTGCTACCTTTGTGGCATGTTACTTCTTGAAAGTTCCTTTACATGCAAATAATCTTTTCACTTTTGTGGCAACTTTACGTCTTGTGCAATATCCAATTGCAACCATCCCAGATGTTATTGGAGTTGTTATTCAAGCAAATATTGCATTTACCCGGATTGTAAACTTCCTTGATGCACCAGAGCTGCAGAGAGAAAAAGTCAGAAACATGTGCTTTGACGAGAAGCTCAAGGGCACAATTTTAATTAACTCTGCTGAATTTTCATGGGAAGGTAATGCATCAAAGCCAACATTAAGAAACATAAATTTAAATGTTAGTCCTGGGAAAAAGATAGCTATTTGTGGAGAAGTTGGCTCAGGCAAATCAACTCTCTTAGCAGCAATTCTTGGAGAAGTCCCCAATACCAAAGGAAATGTAAGTTTTTGCTCCTTTTACGCTTATTACAGATTTATGTTATTTAGTTCCAAAACTCAACTTTCATTTTAGCAGTATTTTTAAATTGATGTCAGATTCTATTTTGTGATTTACAGATTGAAGTTTATGGGAAATTTGCTTATGTTTCTCAAACAGCATGGATACAAAGAGGAACAATACAGGAAAATATTTTGTTTGGATCAGCTTTAGATGTTCAAAGGTATCAAGAAACACTTCATAGATCCTCCCTTGTTAAGGACCTTGAGTTGTTTCCCCATGGTGACCTCACTGAAATAGGCGAGAGAGGAGTTAACCTAAGTGGAGGTCAGAAGCAGCGAATTCAACTAGCCCGTGCTCTTTATCAGAATGCTGATGTATATCTCCTGGATGATCCATTCAGTGCTGTTGATGCTCACACAGCCACAAATTTGATCAATGTAATGATTCCTTGCTTTTTTCACAAACTGTATTTGTATCTTCAACATCATTTTTACTGAATTTTTTTGAAATTTGACAGGAATACATATTTGAAGGACTTACCGGAAAGACAGTTCTACTTGTGACTCATCAAGTTGACTTCCTCCCAGCATTTGATTCTGTTTTGGTAATTTCTATCATCTTCAGGCTTTGTATTTATTTCTTTATTGTGTCTCTAACTATAAATTGTAAATATATAACAAATTTGAAGTTATATTTTTTTGTAATCTTTGGTCTCCACAAACATTCTGGAACGGAGACAGTAACTTTTATCTCTGCAGTTGATGTCAGATGGAAAATCCCTACAAGCTGCTCCTTATCACAATCTATTGACCTCAAGCCAAGAATTCCAGGACCTAGTCAATGCTCACAAAGAGACTGCTGGTTCTGACCGGCTTGTAGACGTTACTTCTTCCCAGAGACATTCAAATTCTGGTAGAGAGATTATACAATCTTTCAAACAGGAGCAGTTTAAAGCATTAAATGGTGATGAATTAATTAAGCAAGAAGAGAGAGAAAGAGGATACAAAGGGCTCAAGCCTTATTTACAGTATCTGAATCAGAGCAGAGGTTACATATACTTCTCTGTAGGCACTCTTTCTTTCCTTATGTTTGTGATTTGCCAGATAATTCAAAACTCATGGATGGCTGCTAATGTTGACAACCCCCACGTCGGAACGTTGCAATTAATTCTTGTTTACTTGCTCATAGGACTTGGATCCGTAATTTTCTTAACGATTAGAAGTTTTCTTGTTGTTGCTTTGGGTGTTCAATCATCAAAATCGTTATTTTCACAGTTAATGAACTCCCTTTTCCGTGCACCAATGTTTTTTTATGACTCCACACCTTTGGGAAGGATACTTAGTCGGGTAAGCTTCCTAGCTAGTTTTTACCCTTCAATGAGATGTAGTGAAAATATCACTGTTTGCTTCCTGGTTTAGGTCTCGGCAGATCTGAGCATTCTGGATCTTGATATCCCATTTAACCTCACTTTTACTTAGGATTTTGACTGTTTGCTTCCTGGTTTAGGTCTCGGCAGATCTGAGCATTCTGGATCTTGATATCCCATTTAACCTCACTTTTGCTGTGGGAAGTTCTATGTGCTGTTATGCTGATCTTTTAGTCTTAACAGCCATCACTTGGCAAGTCTTGTTTATCTCTATACCAATGGTTTATGTCGTAATACGCTTGCAGGTAATGTAACATATTCTAATTTTAATTATATTACGAATTGCAGTAATTAAACGGTGCTTCTTTTTAAACTAACTAGATCAGAAAGCAACCATATTTAACTTCACATATTCATTCTTCTTTGAAAGAAAGGGTTGGGGGGATGCTTTAGGTAATTTCTGGAATCTTTTGGTAACATGCTTAAACCACAGAATTTACAAATTTTTTGGTTGGTATCATGAACCAATATTGCAAAACTGAAGCAGGAATAACTCACAAAACCTACCAATATTAAGGTTAAATTCAATTTATTTAAGGAATGGAAATGTTAACGGACCTTATTCTTCACCACTTTGTTAAATCATTTATATGGTATCATGATGACCATCCCAAAAGCTCAAGGTATTGAGTAAAGAGTAAAGACAATAAATGATTTTTATATTTTCAATAGTTGGATATAGTGAAAATGTGAAGGATTAATCTTCTTTTTTACAATAGAGACACTACTATGCATGTGCAAAAGAATTTATGCGGATGGATGGCACAACAAAATCCTCTGTGGCTAATCATGTAGCTGAAACTGTTGCTGGATCTATGACAATAAGGGCATTTGCGGGGCAAGATCGTTTTATCAGGAAGAATCTTGATCTAATTGATGCCAATGCTAGTCCTTTCTTCCATAGTTTTTCCTCAAATGAGTGGTTGATCCAACAGTTAGAAACAGTCTATGCGATTGTTCTTGCCGCCACGACACTTTGCATGGTTATGCTTCCAACTGGGACTTTAACTTCTGGTGAGAATTCAGTTATTGTTACCATATTCTTTGAGTCTTGTAATGATCTTATGAATCATCTTCTTTTACCCTATAACAATAGCATTATCTCGCTTATGCAAATCTTTTATATTCATTATCTGTTATATCAGGATTTATTGGCATGGCTCTATCTTATGGCTTTTCACTAAACGACTCCTTAGTATATTCAATTCGAAGCCAATGCATTTTAGAAAATTACATAGTATCTGTAGAGAGGCTAAATCAATACATGCATATACCAAGTGAGGCCCGAGAAGTCACAGAAGAAAATCGTCCTCCAGTTAATTGGCCAGCTGCAGGCAAAGTAGAAATACAGGATTTGCAGGTAGTTATTACTTAAAATTTGCAGCATAAAGTTCAAAAATACAAAAAACTACATAATTTAACTTGCTTGCTTATGCCGCAATAGATACGATACAGGCCTGGGGGGCCACTTGTACTACATGGTATCACATGCACATTTGAAGGAGGGCACAAGATTGGTATTGTTGGTAGGACAGGCAGTGGAAAGTCCACACTTATGGGTGCTTTGTTTCGTCTTGTCGAGCCAGCAGGAGGAAAAATTGTAGTTGATGGCATAGACATCTCTTCTATTGGCCTTCATGATTTGAGATCAAGTATTGGAATTATACCTCAGGATCCTACCCTTTTCATTGGAACAGTTAGATATAATTTGGACCCTTTATCTCAACACTCTGATCAAGAAATATGGGAGGTAACACTAATACCTGCAACATTATGCTTTTCCATGCTATTCATAGAAAATGTTGACTAATTTGTAGCTTCCATGAAGGTTCTTGGCAAGTGTCAGTTGCGAGAGTCTGTGCAGGATAAAGGTGGCTTAGACTCTTCAGGTACGCTTTCTACATTCCAATTTCATTAAAAGGCAAATGCTCCCGCTATGTGCGGGATTTGCGAAAAGGTCTTAGTTTGACCACTTGGTCTATTGTAGACAGCCTTACGTTGTTTTACATAAGAGGCTGTTTCCAGAACTTGAACTTGTGACTTGTCTCTTGGCAACAAGGTTTTTACCGTTGCGCCAAGGCTCCCTTGTTAGAATTTTGGGTCACAAATGTAACTTTTAATTGTGTTAGGGTCATTATTTAATTAGCCAAAACTAAAGTGGTCTATTTAATATTGATCTTATGGCTAAGGGCATATGTGTTATGAAAAGGTATTGTGCGGATACCATAAGGCAATATTCTAATTTGATGAGGGGCCAAATTAGAAATATTGAAAACATAATTGTAACTGATGCAGTTACTTATAGGGTTATGGTCCCCAATTGTAGACACAACAACGTAACAACGTGAAAAGTTTCTCTTCATCCCCATCAGAAGAGAACATAAGGAAACCCTAAAGGTGATCTACAATTGGAAGATCACAACCCCAGATCCTTCAGCGATTCCCATGGCTCATTCAGGTACGCTTCCGCTCTAGATCTTCATCATGTTTTTTGGGTATGGGTTAATCAAGTGTGGTATAGGATTATGCTCCTATTTTCTATATGGGTAGAAAAGCATGTGGTTAGGAACAAATCCTTATTTGTTAGAAACCTACAAGTGGTATCAGAGCCACCCATACTTGATTCAGGTTGAATTTTGGTAATTCTTAAAATTAGGGTTTCAATTATGTGTTATTGGTTTTGAATTTCATGTCTTTTACCATCGGTTAAAAGATTTCATCTTTTAATTGTGTTATTATGCGTGATTGTTGGTATTATGAGAATCGGTTGATTTTGGTTTCACATGTACAGCGACAGAGATTGTATATATGCTATTTTGATTTCACGTATTATATATGATGTCTTGGTTTCAACATGTATAACTTGAATATCATGGATTTTATATATGCAAATTTAGTGTTTTGTGTATGCCAGTATATACAATTTAACAACGTCGCTATGAGCATGTCAGTATATGCAAATTCAGTGTTTTATATACAAGGTATTTATACTTTACACGCAGCATGTGATGTGTATTTGGGTATAATATCTTGGAGTTTCGTAACAAGTTTAGTTGGAGATAAAACACTATTATGTATGTACCAAATTCAGTTACGTTCCCAGTTTCTAATATGGATTATATATATACACATTCAGTTTTGGTTATGAATCCAAAACTTTGTTTGGAAGACATATAAGTTTTGGAATATATACTTGCTGGTTTGGAATCAAGTACATTCAGACTTTTCACTTGAATACAAGCCATCATTCTTTTGTTAAGAATGAATTTTAGGCTAAATTAAAAAAAAGTAAAATTATCAGTGTGTTCAAATTTTGGCTATGGTTTGTATTTTTATACAATTGTTTAATATTTTAAATGAGTCAATTAAAATAAGAAAGTCACAAAAGTGACCTCTTTTTATGGAGATTGCTCATAATAAATATTAAAAGTTTGTGAGTGTGTATGTTTATCCATGCGAGTATTAATGGACCCCAAAGAAAAAGTTAATGCTTGGCCGGATTTCATACACACCTGTGATGATAAACATGTGATAATTTTAAGGGTTTACATGTGAATGATAAATCAATCCAAAGAAGGGTTTGTTATTTGACATGATTTATTATCAATGTTTGATCATCACAACAAGAGTACCACTAGCAATTAGTATTACTGTCAAAAGACATGATATTGATGGCGCACTAGGTATCTTGAGATGGGTTATGCCATTATTTGAACGTATTGATGATTCAATTTTTCTTAATGTGAGTATATTTATAGCATTTGTTTTTGTTCTATTTTCAGCTACTATCGGTTCGATATCTGCTAATCTGAATTCGGTTCCGATCCTTGATGGAACAAATTTTAAGGATTGGAAAGAGAACATGGAAATTGTTCTTGGCTGCATGGATCTTGACCTTGCACTAAGGGTGGAGAAACCCGCTTCTCCTACGGAATCTAGTACCTCTGAACAGAGGAAAGATTATGAGAAGTGGGATCGCTCCAATCGCATGAGTCTTATGATCATTAAGCGCGGCATTCCTGAGGTCTTTAGGGGTACTATCTCGGAAGAGATAAAAGGTGCCAAAGATTTCCTTGCTGAAATTGAAAAGCGCTTTGCAAAAAGCGATAAGGCGGAAACAAGTACTCTTCTTCAGAACTTGATTTCCATGAAATATCAGGGCAAAGGAAATATAAGGGAATACATTATGGGCATGTCAAATATTGCTTCAAAACTTAAGGCGCTAAAGCTTGAGCTGTCGGATGACTTGCTCATTCATTTAGTATTGCTTTCTCTTCCTGCACAATTCAGTCAGTTTAAGATATCTTATAACTGTCAAAAGGAGAAATGGTCTCTTAACGAGCTCATTTCATTTTGTGTGCAAGAAGAGGAAAGGTTGAAGCAAGAAAGGAAAGAAAGTGCTCATTTTGTTAGCACCTCTAAAGACAAGGGCAAAAGAAAGAAAACTGTTGAGCCCAAGAATGAAGCTGCAGATGCTCCAGCACAAAAGAAACAGAAAGAGGATGATACCTGTTACTTTTGCAATGTGTCTGGGCATATGAAAAAGAAATGTACTAAATATCACGCTTGGCGTGCAAGGAAAGGTACATTTTTTGCTTTGGTCTGTTCTGAGGTCAATTTAGCTTCAGTACCTAGAAACACTTGGTGGTTAGACTCTGGTGCAACTACTAACATCAGTGTTTCAATGCAGGGTTGCCTAAGCTACCAGAAGCCAAATGATGTTGAAAGATACATCTATGTTGGAGATGGCAAGACGGTGGAGGTGGAAGCTATAGGGCATTTTAGATTATTATTGTGTACTGGATTTTATTTGGATTTGAAAGACACTTTTGTGGTACCGTCATTTAGACGGAATTTAATTTCAGTTTCTAATTTGGACAAATCAGGTTATTCATGTTCATTTGGAAACAGTAAAGCCGAGTTGTCTTTTAATTCAAATATTGTTGGAACCGGTTCACTTATTGGATATGATAATCTGTATTTGCTGAGCACCGTAGCCACCTATAGTGAATCCCTGAATGTGGAATCACGTGGTACTAAGCGTAAAATTGATAATAACAATTCAGGAGCATTATGGCACAAGCGCCTAGGTCACATCTCTAAAAATAGAGTTGAGCGGCTAGTGTCAGATGGAATTTTGGATTCCATTGACTTCACAAACTTTGATGTTTGTGTTGAATGCGTTAAAGGTAGACAGACCAAAACAAAGAAATTTGGTGCATATAGAGCTACAGGCGTCTTGGAATTGATACATACGGATATTTGTGGACCATTTCCAACACCTTCTTGGAATGGTCAACAATATTTTATATCATTCATAGATGATTATTCGAGATATGCATACTTATTTCTTATACATGAAAAGTCTCAATCATTGGATGTGTTCAAATCATTTAAGGCTGAAGTTGAGAACCAACTCAACAAAAGAATTAAGAGTATCAAATCTGACCGTGGTGGTGAATATTACGGTAGATATGATGGTTCAGGTGAACAACGTCCAGGGCCTTTTGCCAAATACCTAGAGGAATGCGGAATCGTCCCACAGTACACCATGCCAGGGTCACCTAGCATGAATGGTGTGGCTGAAAGACGAAACCGGACTCTTAAGGATATGGTAAGGAGTATGATTTGTCATTCTACTTTGCCAGAGTCACTCTGGGGAGAGGCACTAAAGACTGCAGCTTACATTCTAAATAGAGTGCCAACTAAAGCAGCTGCCAAAACACCTTATGAGCTTTGGACTGGGCGAAAGCCTAGTTTGAAACATTTTCATGTATGGGGATGTCCAGCTGAGGCAAGGCCTTATAGGCCAAATGAAAAGAAATTGGAATCCCGAACAGTGAGCAGCTACTTTATTGGTTATTCTGAAAGATCCAGGGGCTATAAATTTTATGATCCCAAATTAAAGACAATTTTTGAGACGGGAACAGCCATGTTCTTTGAGGAAATTGAGTTTGGAGGGGAGAACAAGATTAGGGACTTTGCTTTAGAGGAAGAGTCGGTAACAATTCCAAAACTGATTCATACAGTTGCTTCTGATGAAGCAAGTACGGAACCTCTACAAGACATTGTTGTTGAATCTCCTCCTACTCAAGATGATATGGTGGTTCATGAAGAACAAACTCAAGATCCTCAAGAACAAGTGTTACAAGAACCAATACCTTTGCGGAGATCCACTAGAGAAAAGAGAAATGCTATTCCAGATGATTACATAGTCTTTCTCCAAGAACATGAGGAAAATAATGGTATGATGGAAGCTGATCCAATCAACTTCCAGCAAGCCATGCAGGATTCCAACTCTGAAAAATGGATTGAAGCAATGAAGGAAGAGTATAAGTCCATGCAAGACAATAAGGTTTGGGAACTTGTCCCATTACCGGAAGGTGTGAAACCCATTGGTTGCAAATGGATATTCAAGACCAAGCGGGATTCTAATGGTAATGTGGAGAGGTATAAGGCTCGTCTTGTGGCTAAGGGTTATACTCAAAAGGAAGGGATTGACTTTAAAGAGACTTTCTCTCCGGTTTCATCGAAAGACTCTTTTAGGACAATCATGACTCTTGTTGCACATTATGATTTGGAACTCCATCAAATGGATGTCAAGACAGCGTTTCTCAATGGAAACATTGATGAGACAATCTATATGGTGCAACCAGAAAACTTTGTGTCAGGAGACCCAAAGAATACGGTTTGCAAATTGACAAAATCCATTTATGGACTAAAGCAGGCATCTCGTCAGTGGTACCACAAATTTCATGAAGTAATTCTCTCATTCGGTTTTGAGGTGAATGTTGTTGAAGATTGTGTGTATCACAAATTCAGTGGGAGCAAATATATTTTCCTGGTTCTGTATGTTGATGACATACTGCTTGCCACTAATGATATAGGCATGTTGCACAAAACCAAGAGATTTCTATCAAGAAAATTTGAAATGAAAGATCTTGGTGACGCTTCCTTTGTATTAGGAATTCAGATACACCGAGACCGATCTCGGGGTATTCTGGGATTGTCACAAAGGAGCTATATCGAAAAGGTACTTAAAAGGTTTGACATGCAGAATTGTACATCAGGGGATACTCCAGTTGCTAAGGGAGACAAATTTAGTCTCAGTCAATGCCCAAAAGGAAACTTAGAAATTCAGGAAATGCAAAAGATTCCTTATGCATCAGCTGTAGGGAGTCTTATGTATGCTCAAGTTTGTACGCGTCCAGATATAGCGTTCATAGTTGGGATGTTAGGCAGATATTTGAGCAATCCAGGAATGGATCATTGGAAAGCAGCCAAAAGGGTTATGAGGTATTTACAGAGAACAAAAGATTATATGCTCACATATAGGAGGTCAGACCAATTGGAGATCATTGGATATTCTGACTCTGATTTTGCTGGATGCCAAGATAGTAAGAGATCCACTTCAGGCTATATCTACATGTTGGCTGGTGGTGCAGTTTCTTGGCGTAGTGCCAAGCAAACTCTCATAGCTTCATCCACCATGGCAGCAGAATTTGTAGCATGTTTTGAGGCATCTAACCATGGGATTTGGCTGAGGAATCTTGTCACTGGGCTGCGAATTGTGGAAGGAATTGAAAGACCGCTTAAGTTATACTGTGACAATAAATCAGCCGTCTTATTTTCCAACAATAATAGGAGCTCGACCAAGTCAAAACATATTGACATCAAGTTCCTAGTTGTTAAGGAAAGGGTACAAAGTGGACAGATTTCTATAGAACACATAGGGACAAACTCCATGATAGCGGATCCTCTTACAAAAGGTCTTCCGCCTAAGGTCTTTCATGAGCACACTGCTCACATGGGTGTTTTGCAGTGTGAGGAATGCTTAGTTTAGTGGGAGTTACTCATATATAAATTTTGTGTTCTATGTTTGGTATTATGCATGCATACTCTAGTATTTGGATATTTTTTGGTTAATTATAAAGTTTGATATTCTGTTATTTATGCTTTGTACAATAAGGTTATTGAATGATCTCACTAAAGTAAAGTAGGACCAGTTGAAAATTGACAAGTACAGGCCACCTTCTTGTGATTTTCATGCTGCACATTTCATAATGAATCTATGTCATTTAGTTATGTCAGTACTAGTAATCATTGATGGGTTTAGTTATGATTGATATAACGAAAATCACTTTGGTTCTATGTACTGGCATGGCTAATGGACGAGATTATTTGGATATGCTTAAGGTATATAATGACATTTTTGAGCTCATAAAGTCTAACACATGTGTAGAGTTACATATGTGACCAGTGGGAGATTGTTAGAATTTTGGGTCACAAATGTAACTTTTAATTGTGTTAGGGTCATTATTTAATTAGCCAAAACTAAAGTGGTTTATTTAATATTGATCTTATGGCTAAGGGCATATGTGTTATGAAAAGGTATTGTGCGGATACCATAAGGCAATATTCTAATTTGATGAGGGGCCAAATTAGAAATATTGAAAACATAATTGTAACTGATGCAGTTACTTATAGGGTTATGGTCCCCAATTGTAGACACAACAACGTAACAACGTAAAAAGTTTCTCCTCATCCCCATCAGAGGAGAACATCAGGAAACCCTAAGGGTGATCTACAATTGGAAGATCACAACCCCAGATCCTTCAGCGATTCCCATGGCTCATTCAGGTACGCTTCCGCTCTAGATCTTCATCATGTTTTTCGGGTATGGGTTAATCAAGTGTGGTTTAGGATTATGCTCCTATTTTCTATATGGGTAGAAAAGCATGTGGTTAGGAACAAATCCTTATTTATTAGAAACCTACATCCCTTCTACATTTAAATTTCATTGTTATGACTTAATTTGATGCTAGGCATCACATTTTTCCTTGTTACTAATAAGTAGAAACAAAATGTTTCGTAGTTGTTGAAGATGGATCAAATTGGAGCACTGGGCAAAGGCAGTTATTCTGTTTGGGGCGTGCTCTTTTGAGGAGGAGTAGGATATTAGTGCTGGATGAAGCAACTGCATCAATTGATAATGCAACTGATTTGATTCTACAGAAAACCATTAAGAGTGAATTTGCAGATTGTACGGTAATCACTGTCGCCCACAGGATACCAACCGTGATGAATTGCACTATGGTTCTTGGCATCAATGAGGGTAAGTTGTGTATTGAATGTTAACTAAGCAGTCTAGTTAATCTCAATTCTCAAATGATACCATATTTGCTGTCTATGCTTGAAGTTTCACAAATGAAGTTCTACTACATACAAAGATTAGAAACAAACGTTTGAGATGTACTTGTTTCAGTTTAATAAAATGAAATGTCTATTTCCAGGAATGCTAGCAGAGTACGATGAGCCAATGAAATTGATGAAGAGAGAAAGATCTTTGTTTAGGCAACTTGTTAAGGAATACTGGTCTCATTTTCAGTCCGCAGAATCACATTGGAAGTTGTGAATTTTTTCGTGCTAGTATTTTTCATTGGTTTTGGTATTAGCTAAGAGCGAAGAACCCAATAAACTGTATTATTACTAGTTGAATGTAAAATATATTATGTAGCACCACAAAGAATGAACAATACCAAAACTTATATTGTAACAAATCTGCTTCCTTACGCTCCAAAGATGGCATTTTTTGCTTCAAACTAGCTTGAATTGAAAAACCAAGTCTATATAAAAGCACTTGCAACTAAAGATCTCAAACTGAATAGTGCAGGGGTTAAATTTGTCACCCCATCAACCAACTTGGCACCCGACTTTAAAGTGGGGATTGTCCATAATACCCCTGAAAATAGTGTCTTTCGGGATCTATAATCTCGGAAACGATCTTGAGCTTCATTCCGAGAGATTAAATCCCAAAAATCATTCGTTGATTCTCTCGGGTTTTAAATCCTGGAAGCCTCCAGGAATTGTAAGCACGGAAGCTCATTAGACGTTGATTTCAGGATATAAAACCCGGAAATCAAATGTAGTATTTCGGGTTATAAAACCCGGAAATAAGAAAATACCTAATAAAACAAATAAAAAAACACACTGCTAAATAAAAAGAAATATAACATACAATCACTTAAGCATACATATTTAATAAAAAGGTAAATAAATGTCAATACAAAGCCTAAAAATGTCAATACAAAGTCTAAATGTCAATCCAATCATGAACTAGGTCCCACACATGAGGTGGATCCCTATCCCCTATGCCTCTTACGGTACAAAAATGAGGAAGTGTTGCGCTGCCTAACATAATTTGAGGCCCTCTGAATTGTCCCTCGGCAAGGACCCCTAATCGGAGGTGCATCTTCTGCAGCCAGCGCCTCTGTGAGCCAATTCTCCATCTGTCGCGTGACATCCTAAAAAAGAACACAGTTTGGATGTTAGCAAAATAAGAAATAAAACGATGTGGAAAGAACACAATTTGGACATTTAAAATTACCACACCACCATGCTATGCATGCATAGAGTCCGAGATGATGAACGAGTGCGATACCTGACCATACCAATCCATGTAACCAACGACCGACTCTGCAGTAAAAGCTTTCGAGTACGAGGAGAGATGACTCCAGCGCCGAATGCAGCAAACGCCTCATCTATCTCCTCGATGGTGGGTACGGTGGTTAGGGGGGCCCTCAGCTCAAATTGGGCGTACCCGAGTTGGCAGACAACCCTCTTCGGGAGATAAGGACGACTAACATTCGGAGAACGGATGTACCCCGAATACAGTGGCACCTGCTGGAATGGGTGGTACTCCCTATGATCTCTGTAGGGCATCCATATGATAGAGTGTGCATCCAGGTCATCCAAATGCGCTAACCTCTCCTGAACAGGGCAAGTCCCCTTCTTGCCGCAATTCCACCTCACCGCTCTAGGCTACTCCTGCAAATAATCCGGTTTCTACTGTCGAAAGAAGATGCTGGAGGGAAAGTGCTCGTAGATCCACGCCTTGAGGAGAAAAGTGTATCCACTAATGTGTCTCGTGTCTCTATGAGATGCCACCCCAAGCTGATCATACAGAAAAGAAAGGCCTATGGCTCCTCCTGCATTTGTGCTCGCTGTAGCTAGGTCTCGGAAGGGCGTCAGGTACGCCACACCAATGTACTGCTTACTCTTGTTCGCGAATAGAGTCGCGCCAACAAGATACAACAAGTATGTCCTAATAGCATGTTGATAATGCTCGTTTTCAATAACAATTTCAATTTCAACAGTTAAATCATGTCCAATAATGATACAAATACTTTAACTAACCTCGAACTCTCACGACATAGTTGTTGCTGAGGGGCCAGGAGAACCTAATATTGTAGCTTCGAGTCCTCCTGAACTCGTTTAGCACTGAATCTCGGTCTACGCCTAATGTCTCTACGTAGGCCACAACACCCCCCCTCTCTACCGATCGCTAGAACCGTAAAGAAGGTCCCAATGATCGGGATGTGTAGCAAGCACGACACAACATCCAGCGTGATGGTCATCTCCCTGAACGATAGGTGAAACGAGGATGTCTCCTCATGTGACCTCTCCATGAAGGTTGAGATAAGGCCCTTATCAATCATGTTGTGAGAGGCGGAGACAAGTGGATACAGGCTCGACTGCTACACCAACTCAAACATCGCAATAGTCTTCTCAACCTTCATCTTCACCAACTTGTTCCCCACAAGTGTCCACCTCAGCATGCACCACCTGAGCAGACTCCACATGCGCAGGCTCCACATGAGCAAGCTCCACCTGTGCAGACTCCACCTGAAGAGGCTCCACCTGAGCAGGTGATGGTGGAGCTAAAGCTGAAGTTGAAGCTGCAGTTGAAGCCTTTGCCTCCTCGTCTGCACTTGCAGACCGATGCTTTCGTGGAACTTAATTAAGGCCTTCCAGGTTCTAAAACCCGGAAAATTTTAAAATTTCAACATTACAAGTTTCCGGGATCTAATTCCCGGAAAGTAATTTAGGTCTTCCGGGTTCTAAAACCCGGAAAATTCAAAATTAAATATTTCGGGATCTAATTCTCGGAACCTATTTTACGAATTTTGGGTTCTAAAACCCAGAAAACACTAAATTACAACAAAACTATTCCGGGATCTAATTCCCGGAACCTATTTTTGGGCTTCCGGGTTTTAAGACCTAGGAAACTAAATCTCGAGAAAAAAAATTGCAGATTAACGAAGATGGAGAAAATAGAGGAGAAGAGGATGAACAGAGGGTAACGAAGATGAAGTTGACTGTAAGGGAGAGGGAGAGCGAGGAGAAAGATGGAGGGTGGCCGAGAAGTTTAAAATGGAAAAAGGTGAAGAGGGGTATTTTGGGGTTTTTTTTATTTTTGCATGGGGTACCAAATTGGTCGATTTGGGTGAGAAATTTAACCTATACATAACTAGATATGTTGTCTCTATTATGCTAAAGCCCAATATTCATTTACATTTCCATCCTCGATCATTGGAATTCTGACTAACCATTACCACAAACAACCTACACTAAATCACAATTGGAAGAGCTGCTCAAAACCTTTGGGTAGAAGAACCTTACTTAGATTATTTGAGATAGTTTTGTACAATGCTTTCTTTTTTTGTTGTTTTTATAATCTGCCTTTGTATGCAGAAAAAAAGGCCATTGGATTGAAATAGTTTTTAGACAGAGAGATTGTAAATTTGTAACATGTTTTAATTGATATTGTAAACTTTTGTGCCAAAATATAACACAAGAGACTCAATAGTCTTCCATTTGCTCTTAAAAAAAATCTGGAGTCGTCCATAAAAAATTAAAATTTTGAGCTTATAAAAAATTGAAAATCTCATGTCTCATCCATTCAAAGCAGCCCCTTTGAGCTTAAATAACATTTTTATTGGTACACTCCTTTGGTGATTTTTTAGAGGACTTCTGTTGAGTGGTCCATAATAAGGAAGCATAGAAAAACTAAGTTAAAAAAGTGATGAAAATGTACTTCTATTTAATTGTGTTTTTTATATCTAACATAGGCATGTGTCTCACACACACAATAAAGAGACAATGTATTGGGTGAGTAAGAAAATGGAATATTGAAAACACCATTTGTTGAACTATTGCGTTAGTGGTTAGAGTCGAGATGACAATTGGGTCATTGTGATCAGCTAGAATTCTCTCATATTCTTTTTCTAAAAAAGTAACGTCTGGTTCATTTGTCTGACTATAGGGTTTAGCATTTCCTTTCAAGCTTCCAGGGATTTTCATCAGCGGATTAGGCAAAGCCTCCGCCAGTACTGACACCAACTTCCCCTGACCCATTGCTTCCTTAGAAACCATCACTTTCGTTTTCGTTCCTCTACTTATTAATTCTCTAGGTTGCCTTCTTGTAACACCCCGATTTCGGTGGCGTCACTTTAGTAACCAAAAAGAAAATAAAAGCGGAAAAACGTGAATATTTTTTTTTCGATATTTGTTTTAAGTAAATAAAAGACTTGTCGAATTTAAAGACGTATCGACGAAAGATAAACAAGACTAATATACAATATATATACAATCCCCACAGCAAACAGCATGCCACGTCACGAGTAACCTCCAGTGACGGGAAAGTAGTGCCTGGCGGCAAATATGTACAGAAACAAAATATAAGGTCAGTATTCTGAATACAGTCCTCCAAACGAAAGTAGGTCAGCTCAAAACAGCCCGAAGACCTCCTAGTCCGACCAACTCCTTGGGACTCCTGTAAAGAGAACCACACGAAAAGCTAAAGGTCGGGGACCTACCCTGCCCCAAAATGAGAAAAACTGAAGATCAGAGCCACGACGCTACTCCTACCCTAATCCTGACTACAGGAGTACTACACACCACTCCCAGCTACGCATCACCATGATCGTCGTCTCAATCTGAATCCAAGACGATCAGGTCAATGACTGCATCAGTCCTCACAGCGGGTCCTACAGGTACTGTACCCGATCCCAAATCAACAGCAGCCGCGACGGTGGGTGAGCTCGAATCTGATGAAGCCCCTCCTACAGGCAACTCCTCCGAAGGGTCCTCCTCGTCCTCAAGCGATGGTGGTGGTACTACAACTCCAGGGCCACAATGCACGCCCGGTGGTAGGTTGAAGCTAACGGTGTGGCGTCTCAAGACTCCGTGCGTCAGGTTTCCCATTCTGTCAACGCAGTCCTCCATTATTCGCCCCGTGTAAATAGCTCGGTGACCGGCGGGGTCGACCACCCAAGAGCCCGGGGTGTCCGTATCCAACAACTCAAACCTGGTCCCCCCGAGGGGACGACCATCTCGAACCAATCGGCCATCGACATATGACAAAAAGGGCATACATAGCCCCCCATACACAGGTAGCACGCGCAAGGGTCAACTCAAAGAATTACATAATAGTACATCCAATAGACAAAGTTTAAATAGTAGCCACATTGGCTTAGATATGAATGACACATTATAAATTGTATATCCTGCCAAATAAGAATAAATAACATTTGCTGGCAATTAACATATCTCAAACAGTGTTAACAGGTAACAAATACAATCGGCAACTAAATCAGCATGAATGGTGCATGAAATGCAAATGCAAAGGAACAAGATGCAATCCGGAGGGATGGGCACCAACGAGTCAGCCCTAACACCAGCCACGGTGGGACCATTTCTGCTCGGGCGTCTCTTACACCAAACAAAATGTAGTCAGATCAGCAGTAAACCCGCAGGCCTGCCATTTCCGTCTGCTACTAAGAATCACCGCAGTGTTCTTATGTGGAAATCCGGGTCTTATGACCATTTTAGAATCCACCGAGGTCCGGCATCCCACCGTGTATTAACCTCAAAATGAGTGCATGAATGCAACGTGATTAGCCAAACAACGTCTCCGACCTCACTCGTCACGTCGTCACGTGTTCTAGCTAACTTATTGTCTCTAAAAAGAATACCCTAAGGTAAATGTCGATTCTGCGACAAAAGGCAATTAATTTTAAAAAGTATCTCATGATGATTTCTCGAATCATCCGACTCATCTCCATCCGATGGTCAAAAACTGCTCAGCGAGCAAAAAGTACCAATGTACTTGGAAACTACCTGTTTCCCGGCTTATCTTTCAGATAGCCCAACAACAAATTTGCTCATCGAGCGAAAGAGTATCAACATACTCGGAAACTCATTAATTTTTCCCGACTTATCTTTTAGATAGTCAAACAACAAAAATGCTCATCGAGCAAAGAGTATCCACATACTCGGAAACTCATTGGTTTCCTTAAAAACTTGGACTCGGCGACACTTCTCATTTTTCCAAAACTAATATTCAAGTCCTAAGCTCTTATTTGAGATTCTGATCATTATTTAAAGGTTCAGAGGTTGTTTAATGTCTTATGAATTTTTCCTTGTAAAATAGTTTCCATTTAGTTTTGTCTCTAAACTTATGAGTTTAAAAGATCTCATAATCCCAAGTAATTCTCAGAGAAGGTCTCGATCCATCAAAACAACAAGGTCCGAATCTCTGTTCGTCCCGTCAAACTTTCTAAAAATCTCACGATAAATTCTGGCATAACTGCCCGTTATCCTCACTCTGACGAACAACAGATATATGTGTATTTGCATAATCAAAGCAACACAATCCAACAGTCATGGCACATATATCAACACATTGAAGAATAACCATGTAATACTTAGCATATAGGGCAAATATCACACATCCTAGATTAACCAGGTAGCACTTAGCATGTGAATCAATCTCAACAACAATCAAGCGATAAATGATTATCAATTGTCAGCCGTAGCCTCAGAAAACGTTTTTCCCAGTCAAACACAATCAAGTGCATAAACAGTAAATCAAGTCGAATTCGTCGACACCTAATTCATTATCTAGTATTCAGTGAGTAGCCCTCACCTGTAGGTTCTCCAGCTCGCTCCTCAAATTTTCCTTCACAATCTTCCTCTCCAACTCCACAAAGTTCCTCAAACGAACCTTAGAGCAAATTCACAGAAATCAGTCACAATGAGTCAGAAAATCAGCAAACAATACGTACTAGGGTTACACGAAGCATTATAAACTCCGAAGTACGACAATCTAACGCGTTAAGACAAGTTTTCGAAAAACGAAATCCCCCCCCCCCGCCCTAATGAGGAGCTCTCGGCCACACATCATAATTGTGTGCGCCGATTTTTCTTCGATCAAACTTGGTTCCTAGGTTATCATTAGCCGTAATTAAGACAAATCTAAGCTCAGAAAAATTTTCTGATCGAAAACTGTCGCAGGGGTATTTTGGTCATTATTTTCAGCTCAGAATTTCAAAACTGGATTTTCGAAAAACAAACTGGACGGGGACGTCACCAACGACGTTTATGACGACTAATCCTACTAGCGCTAAGCTAAGTCGTGAATTTTCAGCTTAAAGAACGAAACTTTGTCTAGAAATGGGTTTTTCCAACAGAAATGAATTCCGGCGGCATTTCGGCGACATTCGGCAAAATGTAATCCGCTAAACACGCTCATGGGCATGCAGGGAATAAGTTTAGACAGAGAAATCGAGTTATTTGGACAGTTTTACAAAAAGCTCAAAACTTTGAGCACAGAAAGACATAGAGAAAGACGACAGAATTGACGATCAAAAGTGATGGATAGTATCTATACCTCGAAGTCTTCGATTAGCAACGAACGGTGCAGCAATCGGGCAAGAAACGACGAAAATCACTTCCTCCTCCTTCTCCTCCTATGCTCGCGGGTTTTGGGAAGAAAATGGGTGAGTTTTTGAAAAATTTTCATTTTCTTGCTATTTATAGGTTTTGGAAAATTTGGAAAAATGAAAATTTCGCGATTCCGTTTTTTCCTGCATATTCCTCGGAGAATTCTAAGATAGGTTCTGGCGACAAAATTCCAGAACTCAAAACAGGTTTCTTGAAATTTAATCAAACGATCCAAAGTCGGTGTAAATCGGTTTTACCCGAAAAGTTACTTTTTGCAGTTGATGTCGGATGAGAAAACTTCGTTCTGAAGAAAGATTAGAAATATCAAGAGAAATAGGCGTTCGCGTGTGGAATCTTCGTTTGAAGTTCCGAATAGAAAAAGTCTTCATCGTCCGTTGATTTTAGGTTTCTTGAACTATCAGGGTTTTAGTTTCGGCAAACTTCCGAGTATTGGAATTTGACGTTCGTACATCCCAGGGTTTCGTATCGAAACGCTTGTTTATAGACGAATAAGAGAAGTTCTAACATTTCTATGAAGATTTTTGGAATTAGTTTCCATCGTGTCTTAAAGAGTAAATTAGCTATTTACTAGCGTTCTTGACCTAGGTTTAAGCGAATACTAATCGTGCTATAACTTTTATCGACTTTGGTACAATCCTTATCTTTTTCCTGAACTTTCTCCTTCACAAATTTATTCCATTCAATAAACACTTGTTCAGGTTTTCCTCCACGTTACATCAAATTAATTGTGAAAAGGAATTTTATTCGGTTTATTCCAAACTTAAAAACTTGGGTCTCACACTTCTGTTTCTACACACAAAGGAACGAGAAACTCCCAAAGGCGACACCTCGAAACCTTCTGCTTCACCACGAAGCTGAGGGTGATCCAACACATTAAACTCACAGAGGAGAAAAGGCCCAACCCAAGAGGAGTCAATCCCTAACACATCAGCATAATCAAAGTATGCATCGATCCAAGAAAAGAAGAAGAAGGGGTTTCCTCATGAAAACGACCATCCAAGAACACCCAACATAAGACTTGTGACACAAAGGACGATCCAACAGAGACTCCACCCCAGGAACACAGGAGAAAGACCACAAGGGAATAGTAGGAGAGACTCCCATAGAGGGGGAAAGTTCTTCAAACCCACCACCTCCAGAACCAAAGAAAGAATTCAAAGGCACAATAGCAACAAAACCCCTAAAAGTGAAAGTAAAGATATATATACTCTCTCCATCCCTCAGCCTAAGAAGGGATTGAATCCTTACAACCTTCTCTCTGTACCACCCATTGAAGGGGTGACAGAAACCTTAGGATATTACAAAGCAGACTTAATCCCTCCATACATACCATCATCAAACAATTAATAAATATCTTGCACGGTGATAGCCTCAACCCGCCGATACCTCAAAGCAATCTCAAGGAAAAAAATTTCATCTAGAATCCCAAGTTCCCAATCACAAAACCTCCAAAAGTTTGAAACTATCTCCTCTTCTACTGGAGAGAAAATAGACACACTTGTATCTTTCTCCTTCCCCATCAAAATATCCTTCCGTGACTTAGCAAACACTTGAGCTACCTACAAACATAAACCTTACCAATGCAACTAATAAGGTCATGCCACCAAATTTGCAACCATCTAGAGATCTGATAACCAAGAGAATTTGCTTCTAGAAGCAAATATTACAAAACCAGAGAATTTTTTGGCCCCGTTTCTTTAGACGCTGAACGAAGACCTTCGTCATTTTTCCGAGATGTTCAAAGAGGCATTGAATCTGGTGGTAACCCACCGAGTTTGAGACACTGTCAACAAATAGGTTGGTGTTTGAAGCGGTTGAGAACTCGAATGAAGAGCATCCCCATCGCCCAGCTCGCCATTTTCATTTGCCAGCTCATCGTCATCATCCTCATCTTCGTCCATCACCCTCATGAGCCATTTCCTACAACTTGCCACTAATGTCCCTGAAGTTGCTATTTGAAATCCTAATAGACCCTCTATTGTGCATTGAGAGGAAGGGAAAAAGAGAATTTTGATTCACTAAAGCTGTGGAAATTTTCTAAATTTCAGTGAAGAAGAGGAGAAGAAGTTGTTCTACGAAGCGATGGTGGCTGGCCTTTGACCTATGGATTTCGAGCAAAGAGGAGGAGAAAAAATAGTGTGTGGTTGTTTTTGTGCTTCAGGTTGGAGAAGAAGGAGAAGAAATGGTCGTCGAGGCAACAAGTTTCTCAGTATGGAAGACAGGAGAAAAAGTATATTATTTTAATATATATAATTAAGATTTAATTTATATGCACACTATAAGTATACAAAAATTACCCAAGCATTTCAATATATATATATATATATATATATATATATATATATTCATTTTCATTTTTTATTTTTTTGACATCAAGGCTTCAACTTTCATTAATTAACATCAAAGTGAGTACATGAGTCCAAAGACAAGATATGATTTAGACAGGAAGGTAAATCCTCAATTCAACATTATTAGGCATGCTATAACAAAGTTTTCACATAAAGTCAGCCACCTGATTACATTGGCGATTTACATGACTCAAGTCCATACAGGAGAACCCCCTGGACAACAACATGCAATCCTCCAAAATGGAACCAATGTAGGAGTTTGTCGAAGATGTGGTAGTCCAAGCTTGGAAGAGGAGCCTGCAATTGGTTTCAAAAACTAGAGCATGGAAGCCAGCTTGCAGCACAGAGAAATATACCACCGAAAACATGATGTTTCTGCCCCAATAGCATCTATCGCAGAGCCTGCATGAAGCGTTGTTGGAGCAAGAAGGAGACATTCATCACCACATGACACCATACCATAATATGCTCCTTTCTTCTTAGTGAACGCCACATTGAAATTGATTTTGATAATCCCCAGGTGAGGGCTCTGCCAACCCACATGCGAGGCACCTCCACCCATGGCTGAATCTGATGCATGGGCCAAATCAAGCCCTAGTAACATGAAACCCACAAATCGCAAGTTTTGTTCAACAAAAAACAAATAATACCAAAAGCCTTGCGGTTCCTCCGCATCCAAATAACCCAAGCCGTGGCGTAGATGCTAGAAGAAGTCCAATAGTCATCGCATTTAAAGAGGAAATCCACGATCCAATATCAGAAACAAAGCTCATCATGGCTAGGCATCCAAAAAACTAAAGGGGGCACAAACTAGATAGCCTCTATACCTAGACAATGCATCAGGGCATGGGATATAGACTCCTCCTCCATTCCGTATACATGACAAACTAGATAATCCACAATACCTTACGCGGCTAATATGGTTTTGATGGGCAGAACAATCTTTCATGCATGCCTTAACATATCCAAAAGATTTAATTTTTTTTTTACATCAAGGCTTCAACTTTCATCAATTAATATAAGAATGTTTACATGAATTCAAAGAAAAAAATATGATATAGACCAAGAGGTCCATCCTCAATCCAACATAATTGGGCATTCTATAACAAAGTTTTGACATAAAATCAGCCGCTTGATTACATTGGCAATTAACATGACTCAAGTCCATAGAGGAAAATGAAGGTATGAAAACGGTAGAAAGGGGGGGTTTGAATAACGTTTTCAGTATAAAGCTTCCACCTTAAAGATTTTGACAAATCTTTCGAGAACTTAAGTGCTAAAGATAAGAGATAGAAAAGCACACAAGGATTTTATCCTGGTTCACTTGATAAATCACTCAAGCTACTCCAGTCCACCCGTTAAGGTGATTTCTTCCTTCTTAGAATGAAGGCAATCCACTAATCAGGTAAGAGTTACAACTGCACTTGAAACCTACAAGTGACTAACAATTACACTGACTTAGCTCACACTAAGATTCACTCTCTTAGTCTTCTCTAGGATCCGATCAACCTTGATCTCCTAAAGGAACTAAACAAACTGTTTATCAAAGAATTGTTTACAAGAAATTTGCTTATAAAAAGCTAATAGTAAACTCAATGAATTTCAGATGAAAGAAAGCTTAGAAGAATTTGAATTTGTCTTGCGCGTATGTGAATGCTTCTAGCCGCTTCTTTCAGTCTTCAGCCTCTTTATATACTCCAAGGATTAGGGTTGAGCGTTGCATGGAAAATGCTACCGTTGGAGGGCAGTTCTGGAAAATCCAGCTTCTGCTGTGTCTGAGACTGTTAGGTAGGTCGTCAGGAAGGTACAGTTGCTTTTGTACCTGGATAGCGACTTGACCTTTAAACCTAGGAGACTTCTGATCAGGGAAATGCTTCATATTGGAACTTGTGAAGCCGGTTGATCAGAGTCAGAGGGAAAGCCCAGATCCTCTGACCATTGTTTCTTCTGATTCTGAACTCAGAGGGAAGTACATGGTCTTCAGAGTATCTTGCTTCTGGACATCAGAATTTCACTAATCAGCTTCTAGATCTTCAGAGTCTTCTACACCATCAGAATATCTGAGCCTTCAGTGTTTCTTGGTTATCAGACTTTCTGGATCTTCAGAACTTCTAGTGACTGAGTCCACATCAGAGTTTGTATAACTTCAGAACTTCTAAAGCTTTTCCACTGTTCATACTGAACATGGTGAATGCGAAAGCGTTGCTTGGGTCGCTCTTTAACACAGTGCTTCTGATTTGTGTGAGATTGAGTTGAGGTCAGAGCCTGTAAATAGCACACTCAGAAAAACACGTTAGAGTACCACAATTGTTCGTATCAAAAGGTTAACTTGTAATCATCAAAACATAGAGTTGTACTACTAGATCAAAACTTGATCTTACAATCTCCCCCTTTTTGATGATGACAAAACTAAGATTTTTGATGAACAATTCTTAAACATTAAACTGAATTCACTCAGAGTTTAGAGATATAGAATAAGACTTATCCTGATGTGAATAGTTTATCTTGCTCATTCTGAATTCAAGTCACTGCTTGATTCTGAGCTTAGCTCCCCCTGAATCTAATACTTGATGAAAACATTTGTAAAGTCTAGATTCTGAGCTAAATGATATAAGAGTTCAGAGTGAAAAACTTATGACATAGATGAAAATAGAGTAATCAGAGCGCATAAGTAATCAGAGTCACGGACATGGTATCAGAGTCTTGGGTATCAGAGTCAAATTAGAATCACTTCAGAATAAGTGAAATGTATTCCTTGTATTTGCCCAGTGACACATCTATGGTCATAAAGGTGGAACTCTTAAATTCTCCAAAAGAAAAATAAATCACACTAACACATCTTACACATCAAAAACTGGGTTTACTCCCCCTTTTTGTCATAAGCAAAAAGCTTGGGGTGTGAAAAACTTAGCTTGAAGTACAAGGTACTCCCCCTTAGAGAAGGTCTAAGTTTAAAGAAAATGAAAACGATGCATGAATCAGAGTTAGGCGAAATAAATAGAAGAGTTAATGCAAGATAAGAACGGTTACCACCGGCCAAGGGAGTAAAGAGGAGGGTCAGTTACCAAGAACTTAACCTCGAGAAACTGTAGGAGCATTAACTTTCAGAGAGAAAGTGAAGCCTATATAAAGCGTTGGAGAGAGAGGTAAGCTTCACAACTCGAGAAATTTTCAGTAAAAAAAAATGGCATCATACATCGTAGCACTAGAAGAGCTGAGGGTACAAAGACCATCTCAGAGCTAACACGGACACTGCTGGAGGAGGACCTACGTCCAGAGTTGAAGAGAGACTTGAGGGAATTTCTTGCCTTCGTGGAGGAGGTGCAAGAACTCAGCCAGCTTGAACTCAAGCTGCTGGAAGAAAAAGAGATTTTTGAAGAGAAGCTCAAGACTGTAGAAGAGATTCTGGAGAGGGATGAGCTAAAAGACAGGCTCAACAACATCCAGTATGCACTGGAGCGTCTGGAGAAGGAGAGGTCAGAGCAGCGCCTGGAGTGCAGAAGAATGAGGAGGGATCCTCCATTCTAGGATTTTAGGAAAAAGAAAGAGAATGTATGATGTAAAAGCATTTATGATGAATACTAATAAAAAATTAATTTGCAAACATAATGTCAGAAATATATATATATATATATGCATAGATAATCACAAACGAACAAAGTAAAGATTAATAAGAAAGAGCTAGAGGTTAGCGAAATAAAACATAGATAAAGAAAAAGAAATCAAAGCGAAGAGATCCTAAAGCTAGGGTTTATCCGATCGACGCAGAAGTTCCATCATCATTTGCTTCATTTCAATCAGCAGAGACTCATTAGTGTCAAGACGTTGTTCCACAATGTCGAGTCTGGACGAGTTTGGCTGAGCAGAACTAGAAGGAACATTCTGAGCAGCGTGAGGATCTGGAGTGGAAGCAGAAGCAGCAGGAGTAAAAACTACGGGTGCAAGTGCTTGGCATCTAAGAGCTTCAGCCTCAGCTTCAAGTCGTTCTGTCTCTAATCTGGCTTGTTCAGCTTGAGCTGCTGCTTGATGTGCAGCTTCTTCTGCTTGTTCTTTCTTTCTTTTGGCTTCTTCAATAGCTTCAAGTAGCTTATGTCTCTGTTCTTGTTCATGAAGAGCCACCCTTCTAGCAAACCTTTGCTTTGCAGCCTCGATCCTCTGACTTCCCTCTGCATGCAGGAGCTGCATCATAACTGGAACTTGAGCCACTAGCCAAGTGCCCAGATTGTTCCACTCTTCAGCCACATGTTCAGCATTCTCGCTTAGGTCAGTCTGACCTTGCACATTGCGTAGCATCAAAGAGGCTTCATGATAGAAAATATTGATGCACTCAGAGAGAGATGTGGGTCGGAGGTGAGTGTAAGGAATTATAGAGAGGTTGGTTTCAGGAGAGGCTGGGTGATTGCTGTTGTGAGCTTCAGAGGCACCTTGTGGAGAGCCAATGTTAAACATTTGAGCATTTGGTTCAGAGGTTCCAAGGTGAGGTTCTGAAGTTTCAACCAGAGGATGGGGTGATCTAACTGAGGATTGGTTAGACACAGATTGTTCTGGTTCAGGTTCTGGTTGAATAGGCTCTTGTTGGTCAGGGGCAGGGTGAGCTTGTTGAGCCAAAGGGTCTGCCTCATGTAAAGGATTGGCCAAGATAGGTTCATCTGGGTCAACTAGACGTTCGGGTCTAGGGCCAGGATATCTCCTAGGGCTTGGACAAGTGAGATAATATTCTTCTAAGGTAGACACCTTTTCTTTTCTAACTTCCATGAATTTTCGAAGGGATTCAGAGTTGTTGGAAGGAGAAGAATCAGCAACATTTGTTGGGAAGGATACGGGTGTAAGGGCTGTGGAAGAGTCAGTATCCGTGGTTCTGGGAGCCAGACGTTCTGATGCTCTTGGGACAGAGTGATCAGAGGTTCTGGGTCCAGGTTCTGTTTGGTTAGGCTCTGGTTGCTCATGAATGATGGGTTCAGAAGTTAATGGGTTGTACGGGATGGTAATGGGAGAGGTTGGTTCATCTGGCCTAGAGGGTTGGTTCTGGAGCAAATTCCAGAGAGGTGCTTCAGTAGGGGAAGGTTGAAAAAATGAAGACCTTGGGGAATGCGGTGGAGAGGTGGTTTGTGCAGCTGGTTGGGACTCAGGAATAGGAGTGAGGGGATTTGAAGATTGTTTGAGCATGGCTGATATGGGGAGTGCATCAAATAAATTCAAATCATCATCAGAAGCAACTGCAGACTTACTTGAATGTGCTGATGATCTTGTCACTCTGGCAGGAGTTTCAATCCTTCTGATCACTTCAGCAGCTGGTTCCACCCGAGTAGGCTTCACCACAATTCTGACCTGCTTCTTCTTCTTCTTAGGAGAAGGAGGACCATCCTCATTATCACCATCATCACCATCATCGGGCTTGCTGGTTTCATCATGTTTTCTCTTGGATTGACTAGCCTTCTTCTTTTTGGTCAGAGGGACATCTGATTCCTCAGAAGATTCTTCTAGGATCATCTTCCTCTGAACTTTCTTCTTGATAGGAGAAGGAAACTCTGGAGCTGGCGGCAGTCTGCTGAAGAATTCATCGAGATCAATTTCATAGCCTTGAGCCCTTAGGTCTTCAACATAGCACCTAATGGCTTCAGGATTGTCTGCCTGTGTCCACAGAGGATAGTCATTCAGAGGCACCCTTCTACTTCTGATTTCAGAAGATGTGTCTTCATGGGAAGGAGCAATCTTCTTCTTGACTAGGCCCATTTTCTTTAGAGAATTTGCAGTGAAGACATCACTGACAATGGTGGTCAGATCCTCTGTGCATCCAGCATTTACCAGATCTTGAATGAGGTCACTCTCAATGAAGAGATCAGACAACAGTCTCCCAAAGGGAATATACTTGATTGCTGACTTGATGGAGGCAGTGGTACGAGACTTCCGGATACACTCCTTCAAGTAGGAGAACAGGAAGTAGGGAAGGCAGATCTTCTTCTTGTCTTGGATGAAGAACAACATCGCCTTCTGGTTGAAGTTGATGTAGTCTGGGGAACTGCCCTTTGGTCTCTGGTTTATGCAGTGGAGCAAAATCTTGTGCCAGATCCTGAGCTTGGGATGAAGGTCCATCACTTTGTAATTAGTCTTGCCCGGTTTGTAATTGGTGTACAGGGCCTTGTTGGTCTCATCCTTCGTCTTGGGTTTCAGCTTTGATTCAGTGAATTGGAAACGATACCCAAGAGCAGTTTCTGCACCCAGCAGGTTCACGAAAGACTTCTCTGTAATGATGATCTTTCTTCCAAGAATGTGAGATACCACCTGAGTATCATCGCAGTCGGCGTGCTTCCAGAATTCCTTGATCAGTTTATCATACACCGGTCCTCGAAGCCTGTTGAAGTAATTTCCCCAACCTTGAACTTGGACTTCAGGACGAAGATCATACCCATTTGTAGCAAGGTTGTCGAGGTCGAATCTCCATTCTGCCAGTACTTGAAGTTCCTCAGGAGCATATACGCAGTGAACGGCACAGCCCCGTTCTGCAATCGGAATAATCTGCTCTTGAGCTTGACCTTGATCTTGAGTCGGATTCTCAGGACCCCTTTGACCTGTTGCTAGACCAACTACCATATGAGGGAACTGGGTTGCATCTGCAGTAGCTCTTATGGTTTGACTCACCATTTTTGGAGCGGTTGAAGGTTTAGGTAGAAGATGAAGGTTGAAAGATGAAGAGAGATCGAGAGAGAAATCAAGGATAAGCGGTTTTGAAATAGCAAGAGAGAGAGAGAGTAAAAACCGAAAGTGAAGGAGATCGTGTGTGTATAGTGGGTTTTGACAAATAACCGTTGTTGATTCAAAAAGCAATTTAAAATCAACGGTTGAAAATTAAAGATAGATAGTAACAGTAAATACACATATCACACACAGGAGAGAAGCACATCTACACGCAACATGACAGACTGTCACACGGGCACAAGGAACTATGCATCAGAAATACTGACACACGTGTTGCTGTCTCAGCTTCAGAGTCAGTACCAATGGGTACACACACTCTGATTGAGTTACCTTCTGGACTAGACATCTTCTGATCAAGAAGTATCATAGTCAGAGGTTCTGATCCATCTTCACTCTGGACAAAAGTCCATGTTCAGATTTTTCAGAATAAAATTAAATCTATCCTCTGCTAAGGGCTTTGTAAAGATATCTGCCCATTGATGGTCAGTATCAACAAACTTCAGAAGAAGTACGCCCTTCAGTACATAATCTCTAATAAAGTGATACTTTACCTCAATGTGCTTTGCCCTTGAATGCAAGATAGGATTCTTACTCAATGAGATTGCAGCAGTGTTATCACAATAGATTGGGATATTGCTCTCAAGGATCTGATAATCCTCCAGATGATGTTTCATCCAGAGCATCTGAGTGCTGCATATTGCTGCTGAGATATATTCTGCCTCTGCAGTTGATAGTGCAATGGTTGATTGCCTCTTGCTTTCCCATGAGACTAGATTGCTTCCCAGAAATTGACAAATTCCAGAAGTACTTTTTCTCTCTGTTCTATCTCCAGCATAATCAGCATCACAATAACCTGAAAGCTTATACTCTGATGTTTTCTTATACATCAAGCCAAGGTTAGTGGTGCCTTTCAGATACCTTAGGATCCTCTTAACAGCAGTTAAGTGGGTTTCCCTTGGATCTGATTGGAAACGAGCACATAAATGAACACTAAATAGTATGTCTGGCCTAGATGCAGTTAAGTATAGAAGTGAACCTATCATGCCACGATAGAGCTTCTGACATACTTTACCACTTTTATCTTCTTTCTCCAGAATGCATGTAGGATGCATTGGAGTCTTGGCCACTGTTGATTCCAGCATATTGAACTTCTTCAGAAGTTCTTTAGTGTACTTGCTCTGATGGATATATGTTCCTTCTGGTGTTTGATCAACTTGTATTCCCAGAAAGTACTTTAATTCTCCCATCATACTCATCTCAAATTCAGCCTGCATCATCTCAGAAAATTCTTTGCATAGAGATTGATTAGCAGAACCAAATATAATATCATCAACATAAATTTGCACAATTAAGATATCATCTTTATAAGTCTTGCAAAAGAGAGTTGTATCTACTTTACCCCTTACAAACTCATTCTCCAGAAGGAATGAGCTGAGTCTCTCATACCATGCTCTGGGAGCTTGCTTCAGACCATAGAGTGACTTCTTCAATTTGAACACATGGTCTGGCTTCTTCTCATCTTCAAAACCTGGGGGTTGATGAACATAGACTTCCTCTGAAATATAACCATTTAGGAAGGCACTCTTCACGTCCATCAGATGTAAAACTATGTTGTGATTCACTGAAAAAGAGATCAACAGTTTGATTGCCTCCAGTCTTGCTACTGGAGCAAATGTTTCAGTGTAGTCTATTCCTTCATGCTGGCTGTAGCCTTGAGCAACTAGCCTTGCCTTGTTTCTGACTACATCTCCTTTCTCATTCAGCTTGTTTCTGAATACCCATTTTGTTCCAATTACATGGACACTCTCAGGCTTCTTCACTAAGCTCCAAACATCGTTCTTGGAGAATTGATTCAATTCTTCTTTCATAGCCAGAATCCAATCCTTGTCCTGAAGAGCTTCATCTATGGACTTGGGTTCAATTAAGGACACCAATCCTTTCAGACTGAGCAAGGTCTCTTCAGAGGGTCTGAAGGCTGATCTGGTTCTGACTGGTTCGTCTTTGTTGCCCAGAATCAATTCCTTAGGGTGAGCTGCAGTGATTCTGCTCTTCTTCAGAGTTTGTGAGTTAGAGGGACCAGCTTCTTCCTCTGGTTCATCTTCCTCTGGCTCAGCTTCCTCTGGAGCTTTGCCTTTGTCAGAAACATTAATGCTTAAATCTGCAAACTTCTCAACTAGCTTTGACTGGTCAGAGTCAAGCTTATCGTCAAATCTAACATGAATAGATTCTTCAATAGTCTTAGCATCAGTATTATAAAATCTAAAACCTTTAGATCTCTCAGAATAACCAAGTAATAGACACTTAGAAGACTTAGCATCAAATTTATGCAATCTATCCTTAGTATTGAGAACATAACAAACACAGCCAAAAGGATGAAAATAAGAAATGTTGGGTTTTATGTTCTTCCACAATTCATAAGGAGTCTTATTCAGAATTGGTCTCACAGAGATTCTGTTCTGAATGTAACATGTTGTATTTACTGCCTCTGCCCAAAAGTGCTTAGCCATGCCAGTTTCTTGGAGCATGGTTCTAGCCATCTCCTGAAGAGTTCTGTTCTTCCTCTCAACAACACCATTTTGTTGAGGAGTTCTGGGACAAGAGAAATCATGTGCAATTCCATAGGAATCAAACAGACTCTCAAACTTGTCATTCTCAAACTCTCCACCATGGTCACTTCTGACACGCACAATCCTACAAGCCTTCTCGTTTTGCACTTGGGCAATGAAGGTAGAGAACACAGCATGAGACTCATCCTTGCGGGTTAGAAACTTTACCCATGTCCAGCGGCTATAGTCATCAACGATAACCATCCCATATCTCTTGCCACCTATAGACTCAGTTTTCACTGGTCCAAAAAGGTCGATATGCAGAAGTTTCAACGGCCTTGAGGTTGAGACAACATTCTTTGCCTTGAAAGGGACTTTTGTGAATTTGCCTTTCTGACATGCTTCACAGAGAGCGTCTGAAGCGAACTTCAGATTGGGTAAGCCCCTGACAAGGTTTAGCTTGCTCAGCTGAGAAATCTTTCTCATACTGGCATGCCCTAACCGTCTATGCCATACCCACTGCTCTTCATTAACAGACAGAAGGCACTTCACATTCTGAGCCTCCAACTCAGATAATCTGATCTTATAAATGTTGTTCTTCCTCTTGCTGTTAAACAGAACAGAGCCATCGATTTGACTTACAGCCCGGCAGGACTTTTGATTGAATATAACATCATAACCCTTGTCAGCTAATTGACTTATAGACAATAAGTTATGTGTTAAGCCGTCTACCAATAACACATTATCAATGCATGGACTACTATCTACACAAATAGTACCAGTACCAACAATTTTACCCTTTTCATTTCCTCCAAAGCCAACTTCGCCTCCAGGCTTAAGTTTCAGCTCTCGGAACATACGCCTTTCTCCCGTCATGTGACGCGAGCATCCACTGTCCAGATACCATGATTGGTGTTTCAGTGGAGCTATCAAGGATATCTGCAACATAGATAATCTTGTCCTTAGGTACCCACTTTCTGGGTCCTCTCTTGTTGGTTACCCCAGAGGTTCTGATCACCTTGGGTGTCTCAACATGATATTTTAAAGGAATATTTGCATGATATTTAGTCATAGAGACGGATCCCTTTTTAAGAGGGTTTTTAGCAACTTTAGCAGGTAAAGGATCAGGCAATATGGTACCAGAGGGAACAAAGCATTCATACAAGGATTTAGCTTTAGACACAGAGGGCTCATTTCTAATTGGTTTAGAATAGCCAATGCCATGCATTCCATTTCTGCTTACGCCATAGATCATTGAAGCCATTAAGCTTCTATCCACGCTTTTAGCTAGGAATCTTTGAAAAGACTTTTCATACTTAGACTCATTTCTACAATCAGAGGCATCACAGGCAACAATTTCTTCTAACTTAGCAATCTGGTTCTTAAGCACAAAGTTAGAATTGATCAAAGCATGATTATCATTTTTCAAATCAGAAATAATTTTCTCATGTTCAGAAGGAGTCTTGGAAACAGCAGATAAGTCCTTTTTCAGCTTCTTATGCTTAGACAATAAGGAGTTATATTTATCCATGATATCAGACAATGCATGTTTCAGTTCAGAGGTAGAGAAAGAAGCGAATACCTCATTTTCATCGTCTGAGTTAGGATCTCCTTCTGATTCTGAGTCAGAGTCAACAGCTCCCTTTGACTCTGCTTCCTTGTCTTTGACAATAGCCATGAGTCCTTGGACTTCACCATCAGAGTCAACATCCTCTGACTCTGATTCATCAAATGTCACCATCAGACTCTTCTTTGTCTTGAAGTGCTTCTTTGGCTTCTTGTCCTTCTTCAACTTTGGACAGTCACTTTTGTAGTGCCCTGATTCTTTGCACTCAAAGCATGTGACTTCCTTAAGTGAGGACTTCTTCTGACCTGAGGATTCAGACTTTCCTTTTGCCTTTCTAGAGCCTTTGTATTTGCTCTGCCTGTGCTTCCAGATGCGATTGAGTCTCTTGGAGATCAGAGTCAGCTCATCTTCATCAGAATCTTCTGATGCTTCTTCAGATTCCTCTTCTTCAGCTTGAAGAGCTTTTGACTTCTCAGCCTTAGCCTTTTCAGATTTAGATTTCAAGGCTATGGACTTTTTCCTCAGATCTTGCATCTCTGAGCGCTTCAGCTCATGGCATTTCAAAATGCTGATGAGTTCTTCTAAA
This sequence comes from Lotus japonicus, assembly GCF_012489685.1. Classification (NCBI taxonomy): domain Eukaryota; kingdom Viridiplantae; phylum Streptophyta; class Magnoliopsida; order Fabales; family Fabaceae; genus Lotus; species Lotus japonicus. The sequence continues at coordinate 48,154,637 of NC_080042.1, read as the reverse complement.
CTCATATTCTCAACATCTCTCGTGAGCTCTATTGAAGTCACTAAAGGCATCCAACTTTCAGGAAGACACCTGATGACCCTTATGACATGATCTTTTGTTGTGTAGCTCTTGTTGAGAGGTCGTATGCCAGCTACAAGCAACTGAAATCTGGAGAACATTTCTTCAATGGACTCATTTGGCTCCATGATGAAGGATTCATACTTTTGGATCAAAGACAATGCCTTTGATTCTTTGACTTTCTTGTTTCCTTCATGAGACATCTTCAGAGATTCGAAAATGCCTTTCGCAAACTCACGATCTGTAATCTTCTGGTACTCTTCATAGGAAATAGCACTTAGAAGAATTGCTCTTGCTTTGTGATGTTGTGAGTACAGCTTCTTTTGATCTGCAGTCATCTCTGACCTTGGGATCTTCTTTCCATCTGCATCAACTGGACGCTCGTAGCCATCCACAATAATATCCCAGAGATCTGCATCGAAACCCAGAAAGAAACTTTCCAGTCTATCTTTCCAATATTCGAACCTTTGACCGTCGAACATAGGAGGCTTTGCATTGTAACCATCTCTTTGAGTTTCACTGGTGGTGGCAGCCATTGTTTTTCACACCGGCCCGGATCACCGAACACTGTTAGGTGTGGTAATCAAAACTTGCGCTCTGATACCAATTGAAGGTATGAAAAACGGTAGAAAGGGGGGGGGGTTTGAATAACGTTTTCAGTATAAAGCTTCCACCTTAAAGATTTTGACAAATCTTTCGAGAACTTAAGTGCTAAAGATAAGAGATAGAAAAGCACACAAGGATTTTATCCTGGTTCACTTGATAAATCACTCAAGCTACTCCAGTCCACCCGTTAAGGTGATTTCTTCCTTCTTAGAATGAAGGCAATCCACTAATCAGGTAAGAGTTACAACTGCACTTGAAACCTACAAGTGACTAACAATTACACTGACTTAGCTCACACTAAGATTCACTCTCTTAGTCTTCTCTAGGATCCGATCAACCTTGATCTCCTAAAGGAACTAAACAAACTGTTTATCAAAGAATTGTTTACAAGAAATTTGCTTCTAAAAAGCTAATAGTAAACTCAATGAATTTCAGATGAAAGAAAGCTTAGAAGAATTTGAATTTGTCTTGCGCGTATGTGAATGCTTCTAGCCGCTTCTTTCAGTCTTCAGCCTCTTTATATACTCCAAGGATTAGGGTTGAGCGTTGCATGGAAAATGCTACCGTTGGAGGGCAGTTCTGGAAAATCCAGCTTCTGCTGTGTCTGAGACTGTTAGGTAGGTCGTCAGGAAGGTACAGTTGCTTTTGTACTTGGATAGCGACTTGACCTTTAAACCTAGGAGACTTCTGATCAGGGGAATGCTTCATATTGGAACTTGTGAAGCCGGTTGATCAGAGTCAGAGGGAAAGCCCAGATCCTCTGACCATTGTTTCTTCTGATTCTGAACTTAGAGGGAAGTACATGGTCTTTAGAGTATCTTGCTTCTGGACATCAGAATTTCACTAATCAGCTTCTGGATCTTCAGAGTCTTCTACACCATCAGAATATCTGAGCCTTCAGTGTTTCTTGGTTATCAGACTTTCTGGATCTTCAGAACTTCTAGTGACTGAGTCCACATCAGAGTTTGTATAACTTCAGAACTTCTAAAGCTTTTCCACTGTTCATACTGAACATGGTGAATGCGAAAGCGTTGCTTGGGTCGCTCTTTAACACAGTGCTTCTGATTTGTGTGAGATTGAGTTGAGGTCAGAGCCTGTAAATAGCACACTCAGAAAAACACGTTAGAGTACCACAATTGTTCGTATCAAAAGGTTAACTTGTAATCATCAAAACATAGAGTTGTACTACTAGATCAAAACTTGATCTTACAGAAAACCCCTGGGCCAACAACCTGCAATTCTCCACAATGGAACCAATGTAGGAGTTTGGCGGTGACGTGGCAGTCTAAGCTTGGAAGAGAAGCTTGCAATCAGTTTCCAAAGCTAGAGCATGGAAGCCCAGCTCGCAGCACAGGGAGATAGACCATAAAAAACAAAGTTGATCATGATAAAAAACAAAGATAATCAGTATATTCTGCACAAAAGTACTCTGACTCTCATCAACAATAATCGGAAGGACCAACTTGAGGCAGTTTGCAATTATCTTCGTGATGAGTTTGAAAATAACATTATAGAGGATAATGGATCTGAATTGGCTAGCAAACTTCAGCTATTTAACTTTAGGGATGAACACAACTAGAGTATTGTTGAACCGTACAGGGGAATCACTACCATTCAACACACTCTCAAGCACAAGTCAACACATCCTACCCAACCACATGCCATAACTTTTTAAAGAACAGAGCCCGCAAACCATTATCTCTCATAAGGGCCTTGTTCGGGTGCATTTGACATAAGGAAGCATAAATCTCATCACCAGAATAAGGGGAGTCCAAATAGACAAGTGAGCCGTGAACAACCTGTTGGAGACCAAAGAGGTTACTCCTCAATGCCAGACAACTCGGATGAATAAAAGAGATTCTGAAAAATAATTTTTCAAAACAAAGGGCAATATCTTCCACATCCACAAACTCACGCCAAGAATCATTCCAAAGTTTGTCAATTGAGTTTCTCTTCTATCTCTAGGAAGTCTTCCGATGGAAGAACTTAGTGTTCCTATCACCATGTTAAGTAGTCCCAAACATGTGAGCCCATATAATAAATGAATGAAATCTAATTGATAAGTATGTAATGTTTTATTTCCAATTTCCAATATCTCATCCGAAGAATCACCAAAAAAACCATATAAACAGCTATAACCGTTTTCTTTCTTTGCCTCGAAAACAAAAATGTAACGGCAACGCCCGTTACACTTGAGCCTACACGAGATAGATCCTTCATTCCAGAACTGCCACGTGTGGATACTGCCAGCAGATAGCCCATCCTTTTCACCTCCTCCCCCATCACCCAAACCTCGAACACAGCACCCACCCTTTACATATCAGTCCCTCTCACACACACTACTATATCTTACTCAATTATTATAATAAAATGCACGAACACACACACACTTTAATCAGGTTTTGACTTTAAATTGTCAAGTTCCAAACCAATTCACAATCACAGGTTGATCTTGAAAACAAAAAGTGATTATCTTATCACTATCGAAGCAAGAGTCAAGAGAGAAAGAAAAGTGAATTAAAAATGGATCACAGCGTAGATGCACATCGCACGGATTTGATGACCATAACCCGATTCGTGCTGAACGAGCAATCCAAACACCCTGAATCACGCGGTGACTTCACCATCTTGCTCAGTCACATTGTTCTCGGTTGCAAGTTTGTTTGCTCCGCTGTCAACAAGGTCCACCTCCACCACAATCTTCCCTAATAATACTCTAATTAATGTAAATTGCGAAAATATGATCGTGTTACTTTGATTATATGTGCAGGCTGGTCTTGCTAAGCTCATTGGACTTGCTGGAGAGACCAATGTTCAGGTGAGTGTGTTTGATAATTAGGATTAGGCTTGGTGCATAAGCAATTGCGAATTGAAAAATAAAAATAATTCCAATTAGGGTAAAGTAGACCGTAAATGCATGCACCTGATGAAATTTATTGATATTGGACTGTTAATCTTTTGTTATAGAGATATAATTCCGTGATTTATTTGATGAATTATATAGTTTAGGAAATTCGAATTCTGTAATATGGTTGTTTGTTTATTGTTTGGAATGAAGGGGGAAGAGCAGAAGAAGCTGGATGTTCTTTCCAATGAGGTCTTCATCAAGGCTTTGATAAGCAGTGGCAGAACAGTGAGTGGTTGTGTGATTTATTATTTATAGATTTTCTATTTGGGCTGTGTGTTGAATTGAGGCACTGAGATGTATTGGCTAAGCTTTTGGTGATTGTATATGTGTGTGGTATTTTCGCAGCGCATCTTGGTTTCGGAAGAAGATGAGGAAGCAATATTTGTGGAACCTTCTAAGCGTGGAAAGTTGTTCACTCTCTCTGTTGCCTACTACTCCTAGTGTTAACATTTACAGATACTTTGAAGAAGGTTTTAAATTGTGGTTGGATCATTGTTGCGGTTATGACATGATCCTTAAAATTGTGAAAAATTGCATACCTTCCTTATATTGTGGCTGCAATTGTGATTTTGGACGACAGTTGTAAATCAGGATTGAGGATGTAGTTAATTATGGTTGATTCAGTCCACAATCATGACTGGATGCTTTTGCAATTGCCATCACAACTCAGATATTGCGGCCGTATCACATGATGCTGATCACAGTTTAAAACCTTCTAGAAAGGGCTTAGCTTTGATTTATTGATTCTGATCAGTTAACATGGTTTTTTTTTCTCCTGATGATTCAGGTACTGTGTTGTTTTTGACCCGTTGGATGGCTCATCTAACATTGATTGTGGTGTTTCTATAGGCACTGTATGATCCCTTTTCTATCTTCCCTGCAATTCCTCTTCTACTATTATTGATGTTGCTGATATTATCATTACCATTATATTGCTTTCCAAGGAAATTCTTTACTGCTTGAGTTATGCACAGAAGGATTAATATTTAATATTCCAGGCTAACTAGATATCAATTGAGTATGTTGTAGATTTTTGGGATTTATATGGTGAAAGATGGCCATGAACCAACCATAGAAGATGTCCTGCAACCTGGAAAGAACATGGTGGCAGCTGGTTATTGTATGTATGGAAGCTCTTGCACGGTATAATATTAATAAACCAGTATCCTTTTTTATCATTTCTGTTTTGACTATATTTTTTATTTTCTTTTCTTTTTGGGGGAGAGGTGGATGAAAGAACAATTTTAGTTGTTTTTTCTCTTTTTTGGTATATCATGCGATTGAGTATTCATGAGTTTCCTGACTTCATTCTAAAATTACAATTTGGGATCTATTTATTTTGCAGCTTGTGTTAAGCACTGGAACCGGTGTCAATGGTTTCACTCTTGACCCCTCTCTTGGTGAGTTTATCCTGACTCACCCTGACATTAAGGTATTACTTTGCTCAGTTATGAATCTCTATCACAAATTTTCCCTCTCCCTATTTTAACATATTATACTAATTCGTATAAAGCATATGGGAATGTATATCCATACCATCTGTGGATTACTTGAGACATGTGTTAATTGTTTGGTGTGTGGTTCTCTGAGCAGATCCCAAAGAAAGGCAAGATTTATTCTGTGAATGAAGGAAATGCTAAAAATTGGGATGCTCCTACTGCTTCGTATGTATAATTTTGTAATGTTATAGTATTTTCACGCACTTAAGTGCAAGTTTTGACCATCTTGTAATTTGTTTTCTCTTCTGTTCAGTTATGTGGAGCAATGCAAGTTTCCAAAAGATAGTTCACCACCAAAGTCTCTAAGATATATTGGAAGGTATTACAGATTCTCAACCCTTGTGAGAGGGCAGAGCCTATTTGCTTACTTCCATTGCTGTAGTCCTCTCATGGTTCAGAGACAATTTCCATAATGAAATTAACTTACAAAACTTACATCAAACAAGATTATCATCATTAACAATGCAATGGCCATTCAATTCTGTAGGTTTCTATGATTTATTTACTGCCTCTGTTTATATATGCATGAAATTTTGATTTATTAGATCATTAAAATCACATTACATTGACTACTTGCCTTTTATCATACGTTGTTCTGATATTATAAACTATAAGAAAAATTGCATCTTCCTTCCTCTTGCACTTCTTTCATTTACAACAACTTATATTCTATAATGCAGTATGTCATATCATCATCTAGTTTCCATTGAATTCCTACTTTTAGCAAAATCATCAATTGTCAAGTAGTTGAGTCTTCAATTTTCGATGCAAAAACACTACTTATTTAGTTTAAATCTGATAATAATCTAACTTATTAGTAAATCTTTTTTTCCTGGTTGAAAATTTTCTGAACCTAAATAAGGGTAAGTGACGTAAAATATAATAGAAGATCAAAAAGATATGCAACATAATCCATACTTGCAATTCTTAAATTGATAATTCAGCTCATTTGTTCACCCAAAAATAAAAAGGAAGAAACCAATTGATATTTTGAGTGCTTAACTTCTGAAAAATGTCATGGATCAATAGCAATTTATGCTCAAAACTGACTAGCATATTCTTGAAGATATCAACTAACACTGTTTCTTTAAGGTTATTTTAACAAGTTCATCTTTCCTATGCATCATCCTCATTAACTATTGCACTTGAATGTGGCTCCTGAATTACTTGTTTTGCTTCTGCAAGAAAGTTTATTTAAGGTTCAAAGTCTTATTTGAATTTATAACATTTCTGTTCATTAACAGCATGGTAGCTGATGTTCATCGCACATTGCTTTACGGGGGTTCCTTTTTGTACCCTGCTGATAAAAAGAGTCCCAATGGAAAACTTCGGTATGCCATCTTCAACCTCTGCATTTTCTTTTACTTACATTTGGCATATCCAAGCTTGACATAGTTTTTCTGATGTCTGTCTATTCTAAAATTGATTGCTTTGTTAAATTTTTGGTTCAGTGTTCTGTATGAAGTCTTCCCAATGTCATTCTTGATGGAACAAGCAGGAGGTCAGGCTTTCACCGGCAAGCAGCGGGTAATTTACATATCTTTTTTAGTGTGTGATTGGAATTCCTATAGGTATGGGTAAAAGATGTTTCAACCAAAATTCATGTCTGATGGTGAATTGAAGAACAAGTACTTTTAGGTTAATCATGAATGGAACAGAAATCCCATTACACACTAAAGGAAATGTATATTTTTCACTTGAAATTAGGACTCATCCCTGCCTGCAAGCTGTCTTGTAAAAGGAAATTACTTTAGCTGCATATATTGAGTGTGAAAGCATCATTTTCCAATGAACTGATAAACCTTCTATGTCATCAGGCACTTGATTTAGTTCCAACGAAGTTGCATGAGAGATCTCCCATATTCCTTGGCAGCTATGACGATATTGAGGAAATCAAAGCTCTTTATGCTGCTGAGAGTAAATGAGAATGTTACTTGTGCTAAGCATCCTTGTCTCATTGGCTATTTACAAGCACTTGTTATCCAATTGATAGGCTAACAATCGCTTATCAGAAAACTTGTTACCTGGTCATGTATATATTAATAAAAGAGTAAAATACACTCACCCCACTCAAGATTTGTGAGAATAACACTTAGCTCCATTCTTATCCAAAATATGCACTCCACCCCAATAATAATCTCACAATTACACTTAACTCAATTCTTCTCTAAATTCTACACTCCACCCCACCCCCTTTAACATCATCTAAAAGATGCTAACGGAATATTCTTTTAACTCAAAATTAATTAATTTAAATATAAATACATTGCATTATCTTCCAACTAAATAATAAATATACTTTTTTTTTAAAAAAAAAAAGTAGCACGAGATAATCATTTCTCATTCAAGTAAACAAATCCTTGTTATTTGGAGGGCAGCACAGATGATTTACAATAAAGCATGTTCTGGCCTTCTTGGTGTAATTCCAAATTCATAGAACTAGAACATTTCTTAAACGAGAACAACTTATGTTTTACTTCTTCCGGATCTGAGTTACGTAGCTTCCAGCTAAGTTTGAAATCATCCTCTTCAAGGCAACAACATTTTCCATCACAAATTTAGCAAAACTTAACTCAATGTCAGAACCATCAAAACTCAAAAACTTTACCACTAAGTTTACTAAAAAAATTTGTCAATAAGTTTACTAAACTTTCAAAATATAATTGTGTTATGACGATATGTGATTATCTTAGTTATTAGGTTGTATGAGCACTTAAGCACATGACATTTTAAGTTCTAAAATATAAGTTGTTTAAGGTTATACACAGGTATTAAGAACTCATCATTTGATAAATATTTTGACTGAAATACTCCATATTTAAATTTGAGTTATATTAGAGAGAGAAATATTTTGACCATAATAAACATGAAGTTTAATTATTATTTTTTATTTGGAGGTATTTAAAATATTTTATAAATATTTAGAATATTTACAAAATTATAGTACAATTATTATTTGGTTAGAGGATAAAGTAATTTATTTATCATTTATATTTTAATTAATTAATTTGAGTTAAAGGAATATTCCGTTAGCATCTTTTGGATGGGGTTAAAGGGGTGGGGTGGAGTGAAGATTTCAGAGAAGAATTGAGCTAAGTGTAATTATGAGATTATTATTGGGGTGGAGTGTATATTTTGGATAAGAATTGAGTTAAGTGTTATTCTCACAAACTTTGAGGGGGTGAGTGTATTTTACTCTTAATAAAACTTGTTACTCTGCTTGGCATGGTTTTATAGTTTATTCATGGATAAACAATACCTAGATAATTTCAACAATTAACAAGTTAATGAAGAAGGATATTTGGATAGCTAAATGTCGAAGTAAAATCCCCGGACAGTTACTACAATGTCATTGACACTAGTAGATACACAATTATCACTATATTGGACGTTAACACAGAATTACTTATGAAGTATCTTTTTTCTCCAAAAGTAGAGCATAGGGATACAAATACCGCATCTTGTTATATTTGACGATCATTAGGATAGTAACTTAGTCATATTTTTATTGCTTTGTTTGCTTTATGCTATGTGTGGTTGGGTAGAAATTTGGAGGAATGAAAAAGGAAGAAAAGGTAGATATTTCAAGGTTGTTTGATTGGAGAAAAAATAGAAGGAAAGAGAGAGAGAAAAGTTCTCTCCCATTTAATTGCGTAGAATGACGGGAAAAATATTTTTATAAAATGACTTAAATTCCTACAATAAAGAATTATAATATTTTGAAAAAAGTATTTATACAAAGGATGTTTTTATATTTTCTCTTTTCAGAGAAAAAAATTTAAATAATTTTGGTAATACGACTTTTAAATGTAAAAATAGAAATTTGATCCTCCAAATACAACACTATAATGGATCTAAAAGTGGAGGGGTTTCAACCCTTTATATTTAATTTAATCTTTATACTCTAAATAATTACTCTAAATAATAAACTGAAGAATTCAAAACCCTTTCATTTTGAAAGGTACCGGAGAAAAGACATTCTTTTAAAAACTTGTAAATTTCATGAGAAATTGCACTATTCATGAAAATAAAAATTATATCATGGTATTTATATCATTTTAGAAGGGGCTTATATAAAGTTTTAGTTCCTTATTTTGCAGTCGGATTTGGTTTTGTTCTTAAATGAGGAGAGAGAGAGAGAGATTTAACTAAGAATGTTGATTAAATTTTCTTTAATGTAATGTATGTTTTTACTAATAAGTAAAAGCCTTATAAACACTGTTTTAGTGTTTCTCTTCGGAGTTAAAAACAATTTAACATTTTTTTTGTCACTTAAAAACAATTAACATTTGATGAGGCCTTTTTAAAACTTTTCCTTAGTATTCCGCAACCTTTATAGGAATACACCAAACTTAACTATCATCAGAGTTCATTGATCTCCAATTGTAACTAGAGTGAGAGAAAAAAATATAGAAAAGCCAGCAAATCAATTCAAGGCATGGAGCCTATATATAACGACAGCTCCATGCTGCAGCCAAAAGCCTTGTTCATGAGCATGCCCTGATTCTCATGCTAAAAACAGAACGTAAAACTGTCTGTTTAACAGAAATCACTAGCAAACATACCAAATGAGAAGCTAATCTAATCATATGCAATGAGATCAGTACTTTACTTAAGAAGTTATACAATTCCTTTTACGATGATTGTCATTAAAATGATCACAAGATTCATCAGTCCATGTCATGCAGTCCTCAATGGTGGAGAAACCAATATCACCCCATCTCCTCTAACAAACAGGAAAGGAACTGTTCTCTTTGTAGTCTGAAATCAGAACAAAAAAAAGTCATCCAAGGAAAAGCATCATTAAAATAAATATGCACATTTTCTCTTCGTTAGACAAAACAAATTTGGTGGTTGATGGCTTGATGCAAGGTTGAAGCTAGTAAATATGCATCTGGCATTCCCAAGATTTCAAAAAGTGCTCATTTTCTTGTCTGGGGTGATTTACTTATTTAGAGAAGTGAATTTTCTCTTCACCAACCGAAAGTCAAGCAAATAGCCACCCTCTACCAACATTTGTTGACATCCAAGTTCTGAATTGATAAGCGCAATAGTGGGAGAACATGGCAAATATTTTATCTACAAACTACCCAAAAGTGTCTAGCTTATACTATACACGTGCTCATCTATACGCACTTCATTCGTGTCTTAGTTATTTTCAAATGATGTTTCCAAAACAAAAATTCAATCAATTTTTCTACTTAAAATACCTTTTAACTAGTAAAACTATAACCATCTCTTCCAAAACAGGAGATTGTATATGGATGCTGCCCTCAACCATGCTCATTAACAGCTCGATAATCTATGATTGATCAAGTTTTCAAGCAAAATTTCACCACTCTACCATTTAGCTTTGCTGAAAAAGAATATACATATATTTCTCATTTTTGTTAATGACAACTTACCCTCACAATTTCTTCATATGTCTCATCATCAATTTCCACAGTAGTAACAATTTCTTCAACATCACCAAGAATCATATTGAGATGCTGATCATAAGCCTGCAAACTCAAATTGAAACCCCAGTCCAAAAAGAAAATGGGGGGAAAAGCATATCAAGCCAATGAAATCTTAAAGATCATTTATGCAACCTAAATACATGAATGACCTTAAGAGGAAAGAAAGGAAATGGAATGAAGCAGATACGGATTTTAAAAGAATTCTCCCTTAACAAAATTTCATTCATGCAACCTAAATACTCCAAAACTTTCATCAGCCTAATAAAGATTACAAAATGTAATTTTCAATTCAATCCATGACAAGAAGCAATCAAGAAGAATGGATATATAAACATGACAACAGCGCCCTGCCAAATGGGAGTGGTAAAAGAGGTAAGGATAATCTTAGCTTTGAATCAAATGAGTGATACAATGGGAAGGTCTCCATGCTGCGATTAGAAAGGCCTTATATGGTTCCTAAGCTTGTGAATTTGTACTTATATGGTTCTATGTTGCAGACTTGCAGAAACTATCAAGGCTTTGTTTGGGAGTTTTTGAGGGAGGGGAGGGGAAGACTTTGAGGGGAGGGGAAGACTTTGAGGGGAAGGTAGGTAGGTAAGCTCTCCATTTGTTTGGAAGTTCTATATTTCACAAAACCCCAAATTGGGGGAACTTCACAAAATAACTAAAGAAGAGTCTTGAAGGAGTTTCCGAAGGAAAGGGTTTCAAAATTTCCCTAAACCCTGCCCCCTTCTTAAAAAACTCTCAAACATGGGGAGGGCTTCTCATAAGCCTCCTGTTTCCCCCAAAACTCAACACACAAACACACCCTAAGTTTTTCTCTTCTTCCTCATTATCTAATTGCCTTGGAACTTTGCAGGTCTTAACATATTTGGAAAGAGTTGTAGGTTCAACTTTGCCAAACCTGTTTATCTTAAAACACAGTACCCAAACACATTACATTTTTCATTCAGCAACAAACACCAATTCCCTACATATACTAGAATTCAGAATCACAAAGACCTGATCCCCACTAACAAGTACTAAACTATCAGTTATCCTCAAAGATTATACATCACCAATTTCCAAAAAGGTTGAAACTTTCCAACAACGGTAATAAACCCAAAATTCATCTACTTTAAAACCAAGTCAAAAACAGTTATAAGGCACTAAAAACACAATTGCAAACACTATCTGTTGGTGGGTAATCATGAAAAGCAGTATATGAAATCCATGAAAAGGAGAAAGATTGAAGAAGAAGAAGTACATGAAGCTTGCCGCGAAGCTCTCTGTCAGAACGAAGCTTGACGTAGATACGCTCGTCGAGGCTGAGCCGAATGAGATCCAGAGGCTCCTTCACCGCGATTTCTTCCTCCGCAGCCATTCTCACTTCAATTCTTGTTTCAGACTTGGGGTTTTGTTAACCCTGGTTCGATCGATCGTTTTAGAACAAAATATTTCTTTTTCTTTTAAATTTTTTTATGGGCCTGACCTAAAGTAATGACTCAGCCCGTGTATATATGACAATAATTGATTTGTCCATAAACTTTTGTTTTAGACAAAAAGAAATAATGGATAATATAAGGGTTGTTTTCTCAAATGGCAGGAGTTGGGGTACATATGGATTGAATAGGGGGAGGTCCAGAGATCGATTCATGGCGGCGATATAAAAAAAAAAAAGGGTTGTTTTCTTTCTGCGTCTGATTTAACTCTTTGATTTTTATAACCAGCAACTTTATTTCCTGAATTTTTAGCCTCCTAACAAGATTTACTAAATTCAATGATTGTTCCAAAGGATGCGAACGACCAGTTATTAATAGAATTCCTTATCGGCTCTATGTAAAATACTCATTCGGATGGGGACTTCCAAATACACCATAAGCTAAACCGGAAGGAATTTTTATGAATTAGAACCACAAGAAATAACAATTGAGCTTTTACAATAGAAAGTAAAATATATCATTTAGGTTTTTCATTTTAAGCTCATTCCATTTTTTTATTTGGTAATTCGGTTGTGGAAAATTGAATACCGAGTTGGTCCATTTTCCATAAATAAACATATTCATTTAATTGCTTTCATAAAAATTGACAGTCTCTTTTATATTTTCACTATTTTCGAATATAACAAACCTACCCATAAAATCTTTACCTTGTCCGAATTTCCAATAAAATACTACATAGAGGTACAATGTGGATCCTTATTAGTAGTTATTGAAAAAAAAGAAGGATTAATTCAGTTTTTGGTCCTTGAACTTTGGCCGGATTTTTGTTTTCGTCTCTCGCTGGCGTAACTTCCGGATTAGGGCCTCAGACTATGGTCGATGTTTGATTTTTGTCCCTGCCAGAGGGGTGGCGCTAATCGCCGAGGACACCTGTCAATTTGAGCCTGTGTGGCCTTGCCACATCAATTAATGAAGATGATGTGGAGAAAATTAAAAAAATTATGAAAATATTAAAATAACCCTAATTCATTTGAAAACCCTAACTATCCCTAACCCTAATTTAATTACTATCAGATCAAATTAGAAAGGTTCCCAAAATCTCACACTCTTAACTTCTTATCCCTCACACACTTCACTTCTCATCTTTCACGAGTAGAGCAAAGGTTAGAGGTTGAAGAAGGACCATTGAGGAAGACGAAGTTGCGCAAATTGAAGACGAAGATTCCACCATCGAAGAAGCAGGAAGACGAAGTCGCGAGGAGTGTTAGACAAGGTGAGTACAATGTCTCCTTTCTGTTGATGTCAATGCTTGGTTTCTGAGATTGCGTTAAATAAGTTGGTTTGTATACTTTAGTTTCATCCATCACACTCTTTAGTATCAACACTCTCATTTTAGGATTTTCAAAAAGGGTTTTTGTTTTAGGGTTTTCATGCGTTTGCGGGTTTCTGAAATTGGGTTAAATAAGGATTTTTCGTTTGAGTTTTCATGTGACTGTGGGTTGTTGTGTTAGGGTTTCTTAATGGGTATTTGCTTCTCGGGTTTTTTCAATTGTGTTCAAGAAATGTGGCTTCCTGCATCTGACTATTGTGATTGTGTTCAATAGGATGTCTTTCTCTGTGGTGGTTCATCATTTGGGTCACTTTATTTCAGAGCTGAATTTACAGAGAATGAGGGATTCATATCTTTTGGGACCTTGATATTGACAAATGGAGCTATTTCGAATGTCTTGATACTGTCAAAGACCTGGGCTATACAAGGGGGAAGTTCAAGGTATGGTGGAGGGCTGAAGAAGATGTTGAGTCCCATAAGTTTAGGCCTATATTGACAGATAATGAGGCTATGGTGTGTGCTTCCTTTGTACTTGACAACAAGGTTGATTTACATTTTTTGTGGAGCATGATGCTGAAGACCTTCCTTGGACACCTGTTGATTTTACTTCACTTTCTTTGTAACATCCTGACTTGACGACTGGCCTCACGGTAACAACACGAGTCTTTTCAGCGCACTTTGTCCTCACTCGCGCGCTTCCCGGGAAAACTTCCCAGGAGGTCACCCATCACGATATTGCTCCAAGGCAAGCACACTTAACCATGGAGTTCTTATGAGTTGGGCTCCCGAAAAGAAGTTGCAACTTGTTGTTATGGGTAGTACAATCAAATCATATATGCCCTCCTCAACTGTATAGTCCATCCCTACACAGTCTCGGATTACCTCTTGTTCGGGTGTGAGATCGGTTCAGTCATGTGCCCCTCCGCCTAGAAGCCTGCCAGGAGCCGCTCCTTGTCCGTGCCTCACTGCACCGGCGATCACTCCCCGCCCTCGTCGGCCCCGGGTGTCACAGGCCCACCAGCTTCCGCTTGGTTCGTCCTCGAACCACACCGTACTGGGAGAGGTTGGCTCTGATACCACTATGTAGCATCCCGATCTGAAGGGAAACCTGAACAAGAGTTTATTGGATGAAATAAATTTATGAAGGAGAAGGTTCAGGAAAAGTTCAAGGATTGTATCAAAACCGATAAGAGTTATAGCACGATTAATATTCGCCTAAGCCTAGGTCAAAGACACTAGTAAATAGCTAATTTACACTTTAGGACGCGATGGAAACTAATTCCAAAAATCTTCAGAGAAATGTTAGAATTTCTCTTATTCGTCTATAAACAAGTATTTCGATGCAAATCCCTGGAATGTACGAACGTCAAATTCCAATTCTCGGAAGTTTGCCGAAACGGAATCCCTGATAGTTCAAAAACCCTAAAATCGACGGACGATGAAGACTTTTTCTATTCGGAGCTTCAAATAAAGATTTCATCCACGCACGCCCACTCTAATCGACGTTCCAAATCTTTCTTCAGAAGGAAGTTTCTGCATCCGAGGTCAATATCATAAAGTGCATAAAGTGCATTTTTAATGCCGGTAAGCATTAAAAACAAGCCTCGAAAACCAAAAATCATACTGATATTTCTTTGAAGAATTAGAAGATTCAGCGGGAAGAATATCGTGTCTAAAATACGTTGGAATCAGTAGGAAAAATCGGAATTGCGAAATTTTCATTTTTCCGCATTTTCCATTTCCTATATATAGTATGAAAAATGAAAAAAAAAAAAACAAAAAAATCCCAAAACACACACACACGGCCGAGAGCTCTTGGAGGAAAGGAGGAAAAGTGTTTATTTTCCAATTCTTGACCGATCTTCGTTCCGTTCGTTGCTAATCGAAGACATCGAGGTATAGTTACTATCCCTCACTTCTGATCGTCAGATCTGTCGACTTTTTCTATGTTTTTCTGAGCTCAAAGTTTGGAGCTTTTTGTAAAACTGTCCAAATAACTTGATTTCAGTGTCTAAACTTATTGCCTACGTGCTCTAGAGCATGAATATCCGGTTGTTTTCTGTTGAATCTCGCCGAATTGCCGCCGAGTTTCAATTCTGCTCAAAAACCCATTTTTATGCTGAGGTTCCGCTTTTTGGATCAAAAACTCTCGACTGAGCTTAGCTTTAGTAGGATTAGTTGTTATAAATGTCGTTAGGATCGACCCCATCTAATTTGTTTTTCGAAATTCTGATTTTGAGTTTCCGAGCTAAAAATATTGACCAAAATACCCCTGCGACAGTTTTCGACCCGATAATTTTTCTGAGAGTTTCCCTGGCCTAGATATCGCCTAAGAATACCTAGGAATTGATTTAGATCGAAGAAAAAGTTCGAAAACCCTATTTTCCATAGTGGCCGAAACCTATTTGCTTGGGTACCGTGTCCAAAAATAATTTTTGAGTCTCTATGACCTGAGCCATTGCGTAGCTCTTTCAATTGTCGAAATTTTGGCGCTGGTTTTGTGTCATTCCGAGTTCTGTAGCTCGAGTTATGCACGTTTTAGCGAATAAAGTGTTTTTGTACAAAACTTGAATCGAGTCAAAACTCATCCATTCAGGGGAAGCCCTTCCATTCGTGCCTAAATGTTGTACTCTGAAGCTTCTCGAGCTTTGTCGACCATTAGTTAGGATTGTTTCGACTGTATCGACTTGTGTTGATTCATTATTGCTTTGTTTGCTCAAAGGTTCAATTGTGGAAACCTTGGGATTGACTGAGCAAGCTTGTGAGCGAGACCTGCACCGCGAGACTAGAACAACTCGAGGTTAGGGCAACTTACTTACTAGCTATTTGTATTGTAGGCGTCGATAACTTCGACTTGAGTATTGCTTGATATTGAATATTGCTTGGATATTGTTTATCGCTTTGAATTGGAAAATGTTTTCTGGAGGCTTCGGCCGGGTGAACTTATATGAGACGTGTGTCTCCGTTTTCTGAGAGGCTTCGGCCGTTTACTGGTTTCTGTCTTATCGCTTTCTAGTGGATATGACAAGGTTATGTTTACAGTACTGCCATATTGATTCATCGCTCGATAGAGCTTGATGTATTTGCGTTTATGATTAAATTGTGCTGACTATATTCGTGCATTTTGATGCCACTTTTGGAGTGTAGAATACACTTACCTTCGTCATGACAAGGACGGGTTAGTTTTGGGAACGTTTGTTAGGTCGGACCAAGGTTCGAACCTTCATTGTTCTAGGGGATCTAGTGTTTTCTCGGGGAGTTGTTTGGGTTTGATGGAAACTTTGAACTTAGAGTTTTGGACTGAAAATAATCATAATCTGTTTTATGTAAATAAATCCATAATATATTTATTAAGAATATAATGTTTTTAATTAATGACGATGATTCAACGGAAAAGACTTAGGAATGAAAGTGAGTTGGAAAACGGGAATGGGTCGGTGATCCTAGCTTTGGGAACTTTATTTTGAAAGGTGTTGGAAATGAAAAACTGAACTTTGGAATTAACGACATAATGGACTAATTCACGATGGAACATTTTGCCTAATAAGAGAACTATTGTTTTAAGGGAACTCATTTTATGGGAAAGAATTTGAAGACGGGCTTTAGCCAAGGGTCTGGGCGTTAGTAAGGTACCTAGTAGAGTACACTTGGCACAACAGGTAGTGACGGTCAGCCGTGTAGAGTTGTATCGTGCCTGTTGATGTCTGGCGTAGCAAGCAGAATGGTTAAACCCGTGGGGTCACAACCGACTTGACTATAGCCTAGGTTTCTCATTGTAGATGCCTTTGGTCAATGAACCAATTTTACCTGTGAGGACGAATCGTTGTTTAGCTAACCATATTGCACCCATGCATACACGCGATGAAGTGCCAAGTGGAGTACTTCGGTATAGCAGGAAGCAACGATCAGCCGTGTAGAGTTGAATCGGTCCTGACTATACCTGGCACAACAGGAGGTAACGATCATCCATGTAGAGTTGTATCGTGCCTGTTGATGTCCGGCATAGCAAGCAGAAATGGTCGAACCATGTAGAGTTGGATCGTCTTGACTATAGCCAAAGGTGATAAGCGACGCCCGAGCAGAAATGGTTAAACACGAGGCCAGTGTTACGACCGTCTCGAGGTGCCCAGCCTTTAAGTGTGAATACCATTGGTTTGTCCCGTCGCCAAGCAGAGTGACGTTATTCGGGTTTGTGTCAGCATATTCTGCATTGGCACACCATGCATCTTATTATGATTACCGTTGTATGACATATCATGCACTCTAACTATAATTGTTGAGACTTGATGATTTGATGTTGATAAACATCGTTATGTGTTTTGATGATTGAATTGTGTAAGAGATTTGATAACATGTCATGTATATACCTTAGGGTAGGCAACGCATAACTTATATGTACATATACAACATATATATACCCCCTTTATCGCATGTTGGTTGTATATCTATTGTATTCTGTAAGTTGACCCTAGCGCCTTGGCTTTGTTTGTATGTTTGTGTTTGGGCGGTCGGCCTGCTGCCAGGCGTCCGTCAGCCGATTCGTGATGACTCGTCACTCGAGGAGGACCAGGAGCGTAATGACTATTACTGAAGCTTTCGACGAGGACCCGGACTTCAGGCCTGATCGAGGAAGGGTCGATGAAAGTAGTGTGGGATATGGGTGGTTAGAGTCTTTGAGTTGGTTGTTAGAGTCATAGCTCTGATTGTCATTCCTTATTTTGGGGCAGGGCAGGTCCCCGACTATTAGCTTTTCGTGTGATTCCCTTCCATGAGGATCACAGGGAGTTTGTCGGACGTAGGAAGTCTTTTGAGGCCGTTTTGGGCCGACTTACTTTCGTTGGAGGACTGTATTCAGAATACTTGACCTTTTGTTTTAGTTTGTACATAATTGCCCACGGGCACTACCTTTCCGTCACTGGAGGTCACTCGTGACGATGTTTTTAGTTGCAGCGAGGGCTGTGCTTGTATTGTATATTAATCGCTGTTAATCGCGATTGGGTTGAGTCTTTATTTCGACAAGTCTTTTTATTTAAACAAAACGAAAAAAAATACCTGCTTTTCGGCTTTATTTTATTTTGAGTTACTAAAGTGACGCCACCGAAATCGGGGTGTTACATTCTTGATGGTAATAGAAACGAGCCTGCAGCAGCAATCAACAAGCCACCACCTAAGCTTGGGCCAAGCAAGCCTTTCAAGCCTCCAGCTATGAAGCCAAAAACAAGAGTTCACGTGTGTACCTTCCAATTCCTACATCTCTAGAATTTCCTCCCTGGGATTAAGTTAGTGTTGGAGGTCAAATATAGTAGCATTTCTCCACAAGAACACATTCCACGTTTGACCATTGCACTTTTCATGGATAAATATGAAGATGAGCAACCCCCAAGAAGATGATGCCCTTGACATAGTGATTCGAATGAAGAAGACGATACAGATTGCAGTAAACAAGGAGAAATTGAGAAAATTAGGGGTGAGAATTAACGAATTTGCAATTGTAGACTAGATAAAGAAATTGGGGAGGAGATGAAGATTTTGGGGAAGAATGGAAACCCTATGGGTTCATGCTGGGACGAATGAGGATGGGAAGAATTGAGGATGAGGACCTTTTTATTATTTGAACTGATTGTAATTAGATTATTACTAGGGATAATTAGGGTCTTCAAATTAATTAGGGTTATTTTATTGTTTTCCATAATTTTTTTAATTTTGTTTCTAATTTTTTCCACATCATCTTCATTAATTGACGTGGCAAGGCCACATAGGCTCAAAGAGACAGGTTGTAACACCCCCTTTTTCCCATTGTTTTATTTAAAAACGTTTATCAGAGTTTAAAAACATATCAAGGGAATATTACACTTCTTCACGAAAACTCATTAAAATTAACATTGATTGTGTTTGAAAATTTATAAGTTCATATGCTTTTCAAAGAAAGAATTATTTATGCCAATAAAATTTCTAAACCAGCCAGATAATCCTAAGATGCATAAGATCACTTATTTAAATAGGTTTATCTTCCATGATATTCCAATAAAATTCATCATACTCAGAACTGAATTTCATAAGCACTTCGGCCATCAACAGTACGACATCGCCAGAATTTAGAAAATCATTCAACAACTTCCATAAGGAGAGGTTATAAAATCCTCTCAACAGAAATGTAAAAGTAACGTAAAATATCTACCCAGTGTTACATTACAAAGCAAGACACTTATTTTATTATAATAATAATAATAATATAATATATAATAATAACATAAACTAAGACTCTCTGAAGCTACTCCTCATGAGCCACATCTCTATCTCCAGTACCTGAGCGATGTTGCATAGAACATCATTCCAACAGAAGGGTAAGAACTTACATTGTATAAAATAGAGCATAACAAAGAGCAAGTAAACAATTCAGATTTTGCTTTATAAACTCTTCACCTTTTCTTTAAAATCTGAGTGATTATAATATTTGCTCTCAAGACAGTTTCATAATTCTTATTGTTGTTTCGGAAAATTATAAGTTTTAAGAAGAATAATAATTCGACTTTACCACAACAACAAAACAATTCACCAAACACATAAAACCACTGAAAACGTGAAACTTAGTGTGTGAGACTCTAATGTATGCATGTGGTACCAATTGTTAACCTTAGCGGTATCACCGCGTCCACTCCAGACAGTTAACCACCAATGAAGTCCACTCCAGACTTCCAGAACCACTCCAGTTCTGGGACAGACCTCAGTTTTCCGATGAAAACCGACACGTTGCCTCTTGACTAAATGAAGTGTATTTCGTGCAAAAACTCATAAATTAAAACATGCAATTTGATACCACTCCAGCCCCAAATATATAACATATTTTCTCACCAAATTCCATAACGGAAATCACACCAAAATTGCACAAAATAACACTTCAATATAATTATCAAATCATTCACTATTCCACCGACAAACTAGCAACACAAAATCATCAAATGTTTCACATCAATTACCAGAATCAGTTTCAGAATCAATCCCAGAAATAAGCAGAAACATAGCAAACTTGCATATAATCCTGGTACTAAATGAGCAGTCCAAAAATTATGAAAATTTTACCAAACATAGCCTTATACGTTAGCTTTCATATAAAATTGGTTTCACTCAATTTGGAATTCTGTAGAGAGAGTTATGCTCTCTACAACACAGACTGTTAGGGTATCTGCGGGCAGAACAGAATAGAACCCAATTTTCCCCATAACCTCAGTTTCGCTCAAAATCAATTTTGCTCACCACATGTTAACACTCAACACAGTCTCTCAGTTCTGAATTTTCAAAGAAGATATGGGTTCCTTCATGTTAAACTCAACCTCTGTTATTCTACAATTATACAAGGTAAATTCAAACCCTTACCTTCTATGACACCGGTACAAAGCCTCCTTGACCCTTTTCTTCTTGAAGATCAAATTCTAGGTTTTCTCCACCTTTTCTCCTCTCCTTCACCTTTCACGTGTTCCTCTGTTCTGCTGCTTCTCTAATCCTAATTTTCTGATTTCTCTCTTTTTAATTCTCTCATAACCCTTAAATAATCTTACAATGGGCCCCACTTCCAACTACTCACTTAAAACCTAAAACCCTTATTTATCTATATCACATAATAACTTAATTATCTAATAAAATCACTTAATGACATTATCATCTAATTAAATCACATAATTACATAATCATCTAATTAAATCGCATAAATTATCAAAATACAATATAGCATAATAATAATTAAGATAAAATAATAAATAACCTAATAACGAAAGTTGGGGTGTTACACATGTGTCCTCGGCGGTCAGCGCCACCTCTCCGACAGGGACGAAAACCAAACGTCGGCCTTAGTCTGAAGCCCTAATCCGAAAGTTACACCGACGAGGGAAATAAATTAATATTCGGCCAAATGTCAGGGACCAAAAACTGATTTAACCCAAAAAAAAAATTTCTTCAGGAGACCGTTGTTAATGGAATTTTTGAATTCCATAAAGTAGAACGAAAAATAAAAGCCAACTTTATCACTTTCTTCCGATCCACATATAAATGAGGACTTATTTATTTACATTGAACAAGAAAAAAAACGAAAAAGTTGACTCAATATCTCTATAATTAGAGTTATATATATTCCAACAGTTTTCAAAAAAAAAAAGAGTTATACTCCAACTGTTCCATCATGAACATTGAGATGAGGTATAGTACCTAAGGTGCAAGGAACGTGATGTGAGATTCCTAGAGAGAATGAGAGCGTAACCGCTTAGAGAGAGAAAGTAACTGAATTTCAAGCTTGTTATTTCTCAAATGAGCCAAGAGTCCCTTACAATTGATATTCCTCCCCTATTTATAGCTGGGAAGTTGGGCCTAGTGCCTCTAACTCACCCTAATGGGCCAGTTGGGCCTCCGGGACAATGGCCCAAGTCCCTGATGCACTTCTCGCCTTAAGCCAGCGTCCCTGGGCGAGGGACCCTGGGGTCTCGCCCAGTCAATTAGACACCGAGCTCGAAGCATGAGAGCTAAGTGTGTCTTTAAACAAAAGAGACAAGGCGATGGACGTAAGAAACTAACTAATGCTAAACATAAGGCACGAAAGTAAAGAGCAATTGCCAACATGGCTTGGTAATCTAAAGCCTAAAAATTTAAAATTTTGAACGCCTCGTCGCGTTCCCTTGGCGGCTTGAGTCTAGTGGCGGCTTGAGTCCACAAGCCAGATTGTGGAGATGACATGTTATTTGCCCGCCCCGTCGTGGCCACGCACGCGTCTTGCACTATGAGACCTTGACGCCTTTGGGCCTACGACACATGGCAGCCTAGGTCTGCAAAATCTCAACTGCTCCCCTGAAACGTCCCCTCGAATCCTCAAAAAGCATGCCAGTTTTGGATACTGGGCCAATTATCTTCAACCGTTCGCAATTTCCACTTACTGAGTCATTCCCACTTCCGGAAATCCCGCAACTGCAATCATTCCTCCCGTTGTTATGGGGCACGATCTTCCACCTTTCCTCCATATTTTTCAACAACTGCCCTCAATATCCCTTCACACGTTCTCCTTAATCACCACCTTTTGCTTATAAAGACGTTTTTCCACCTATTCCATAACCTCCGATGCGCTAATCCCCCTCTGCAAACCACTGTTCCCTCCACAAACCACTGTTTTTACTTTCATAGCTTCCCACTCGCCGCCCTTCCTTCCGGCAGATCTCCACAACGTTAAGGTGACCCCCACTTCTTATACCCGTTTTTGTAATGACACCGAAACGTCGTACCAGAAACCCCAAACGCAACGTCAGTGTCGCCACCCTCCTACGGTGCGTTCCTCCTGTTGATCTGCTCCCCCCTAGGGGGAGCTCCGCTTGAAGAGAAGGACATCGTTGCTTTCCGAACGAGAACCTGGGAATCCTTGTCGGTCCCCGCCGTTAGGGCCCTGCCTGCCGGGACGATGCCCAACCAACCATCCAGCTTGGTTCAGTGGTCATCCATTTGCGAAATATCTTCGGAATCCGGTGGGTTTTGCCATGAGAAACCTCTTGACAACCTTATGAGTTACGGCGTGTGCACAACCGCCGAATGTCCCTGGCTCCGTCCCCAAGACAACCACATGGGTGTTCCCCACATCTTCTATGTATATGGATACATGTTCACCAGTTTGGGAATTAGGTTTCCCTTTTCCCCTTTCATATGCTCCGTGCTTCATAGCATCAATGTCGCTCCCAGCCAACATCACCCCAACAGTTGGGCTTTCCTACGATGCTTTGAAATCCTCTGCGACGTGATTCAGCAAGAGCCTGAACCCTCCCACTTCTTCTATTTCTATCGCGTGTCCGCCCAGCCGTCGCCGCCACGTAACTGGGTTTCCCTGGAAGCTAGACCCGGACGTCAGCGCTTCAACCCTTTTTGGCCCAGCATTGTTGTCGATTTGGCTCAGAAGTTCTTCAGGGTCGTGGTGTCCCATGAGTATCCTGAGGTTTTTACCCATAGGGACGGCACCGCACGATTCCCCCTCTAATGGACCCAAGAGGTGCTCCAAGTGATTGACCCACCTGAAGATTCCTTAACCCCTGAGGACAAAACCGTCATCAGGTTCCTGGCTAGACTCCCGGTTTTGGACTGCACTCGTGTAATCGGTAAATCTTTTCTCACTACCTACTTCGTCCTTCCAGCTTTCTGCTAGCTTACCCTTGCCGCTCTTTGCTTCAGGAAAAATACGCCAAGTCAGCGAGGGCCTTCTGTCCGCCTTTGAGAAGAAAGGAAACGTCTCGTCCGCCCCCCCCCCCCCGAGTCAACCTGAAGGGCGACAAAACGTCCTTGTTAAAAGTGAGTGGGAAGAGGCCTCTCGGCGAGGAGGCCTCTCGCCCGTCCCCAAACAGACCACACTCCGCGGCCGCTACATCATCTTCTGGCGGGAAAAGAACTCCTGCCATCTCCGCAGCTTTTCCCGGACCTGAGGAGACTCCCAAACCGAACTAGCCCGGCGAGCCTTCACTGGCGACTCTGGTTTCCTCGCCTCGCGCCCGGGGTGATTCCGTCGACAAGCCTCATCTCAGTGCGAAAATTATCCTATCGCCTCCTGGTCAAAACTTAATGTCATCTGCTAGTGCTTCACCGTCCAATCATAGCCCCGCCCCGCCCCAGGGCCTTGCAAATCGAGAGCCTCCATATTCCTTGTCCCTGACGCCAGCGCAAATTGCGAGGATGGACGAAGTGGTCAGGTAGCAAGGCTTGGACAGGGTTTCAGAAGGTGCATTGGCGACGGCGTTCCACGCTTTTCATCATTATAAGAGGTCCGCCCAGGATGTCGAGGTGTTGCGATTAGAGGTGGCGCGCCTCCGCGCCCTCAACGCTGGATTTGTTGAGGAGCGTAAGGCGTTCCTCGCCCAACTGAACGCCAAGGAGACCTCGTTTGCCAAAGAGTTGGCCGAACAAACTAGCCGCGCTGAAGTCAGCCTGGAGTTCCGAGACAAAAAAATCTCTGATTTGGAGAAGGCCCTTGCGAAGCTTCGGCAGGAGGCTCAGGAGGAATCTGAAGCAAAAGTGGATTTGGTGGCCTCCAAGGATCAAGCCTTTTCCTCAATGGAGACTGAACTCGAACACCTTCGTGCTGAACTAGCGAAGAAGGGTGAAGCTTTATCCACGATAAGGACACAAGCTCAGCTCGACGCGAAGGCCTTAGAGGAAAGAATGAGGTCAGACGCCGCTGCCTCCGCCGTTTTTGAGCGCGACCGTGGCTTTTTCCTCGCCAAAGCCCAAGTTCAGCACCTCTATCCCCAGATCGATCTTCACCAAATGGGAGCATTCAAAAAAGTTACCCTCACTAGGTTGGTTGGTGTCGACGATCCCCAAGGCTTTGTCGCCGAGCGTTTCTTGAACGAAGAAGATGTAGAAGGAAACAAAGAATGTTAGCGGTTTTTAGGTTGATTTTGTAATTACGATCTATTTTTTTGTGGTTTATCTTTTAATGCGAATTCCAGGTTTCGATTGTGCTCTGTCTTGCTACGTTTTATTTGACGTTTTTTTTTATATGAGTACCCCTGCTTCCCTTCCCCGCCGATGCTTTCGCCGCAGAGTTCTAGCCGTGAACCGTGCGAGTCACCTTTCCTTTGGAGTCTTAACCTTTGTACCTGAAACGCCTCTTTCCCAGATTTCAACAGAAGGTTACCATTGACCACCAGCCAGGAACACTTATGACTTTAATGTTCGTTGCACCATTCCTCAAGGAAAACCCCTCGAGAAACTGCCTTGGCAATAACTCCTTGAGACTGAACTTAGTGTATAAATAACATGTAACTCATAACGTTCTGCACAGAGCATCTTCATCTTGTAGTACATACGACAATGGCATCCGTTGAGAGTTGCATCAATGAGCTTAGGAGGAAGGCATTTGAAGAGGATCTGTTCCTCAATGTCAGGCACCCGGAGGACCCAAGCATCTACCAACTGACAAATCAGTTGCTAGGAATGGGGCTGAGCCCAGAGATGGAAGCTACTCTCAGAGAATTCCTTGGGTTTGTAGAGGAACTTCAAGACCTTTTCCAGCGGGAACTGGACAACTATGCTGAGGTTCGTGCGGTGGAGAATGCACTTAAAGCCATGGCGGAGGGTCCTAAGAGGCAAGTGGTTTGCCAGAGCTTGGTCCAACTGGAGTACAAACAACACCGCCTAGATCTTGAAAAAACATAGTTTCGTTGTCAATGTAGGATTATGAGGAAAAATCCTCCATTTTAAGATGTAATAAGAAAGTTATTAATAAAAAGTTTTTTTTTATATATAAATGCCTCTAGATGTGTGTTGATATGAATGCGAGAGCAGATAGATAATGAACGGAAAAAATGAAAACGAGTGGATAGGTAAATGGGCGAGGCGAGCGGGCCACCCAGCCTTGCCCGAGACTTTCAGCCTAGTTAAAAATGCTCGCCCGTGTTTCGGGAAGACTTGACTCGCCCATATTTCGGGGAGGTTCTTTGGATAAGAAACTTATCCGCACACGTCGCCTGCAGGGGCTACGGTCAGCGCCGGACTTTCCGGAGCGATCCCCAGACATCAAGGTCATGTTGGGATCGCCACCTTCAGGGAATTTTTCCCACCAGGCTGCCGTCTCAGGTTAGTAGTTAGGAGTATTGCTGAGAATATCCTTTTGTATTTGGTTTTCGTAAATTTTTACATCGAGGGGTGCCTCGTTAAAAACTCCTGTGTCGGAGAAAAAGAGTGCATCTTTATTTTTAGTCCTAGTTTTTTGGGTGTTTTCCTCACCATATTCCCACTTTGCGACCGCTCCCTTGATCAGAGTATCGTACCCAGTATTTCGTCCTTGTCGCCCTGCTTGATGCATGGGGCTGATTTCGTTGGCCTCTTACTCCTATCCTCCAATTGTCCGCGTTTCCTCTTATCCTGACGACACTACAACTGACTATCTTTCCTTTCTGCCTCTCCCTCTTCTTCAGTCCCAACTCGCCGGCGAATTTCCCTTTGTCCTGCCTTTAACTCTGCCCCTTCTTCCCTCTCTCTTCCCTTCTGCGCGGGTGGGCTGAATGTGGGCAGCCCCTCGAAAGTGGTTTCCTTTCGTTCCCACCTAAAAAGGTCAACGTTGTCCTCTACCAACTCACTCAGGCGCCGTTCCAGCTCAAGGGTGAGCTTAGGCTCGATCGCCAGTACGCCTCTTCTGGATGCATCCATGTCCCAGCTCTCTCCATACCGCTCGCTACTTGTATGAGTAAAGTATCCCTCTCGCCCTGCCTTCTGGGCCCCCTCGCCCAGACTTTCCCCTTTCTTCATCTTATTCGCTTTTCTGCTATCCTGCTTTCCTCGCCTGTCCACGCCGCTCTGGAGTTGTGTAGCCGGACGCTCTTGCCCGCCTTCAGTTACCACGGGTTCATGACACCTGTGTCCTTCGCCAGCTCCCCTCCTACCATACAAGTTTATGCAATCGCTGCAGCATTCCCTCGCCCCCTTTTGATCCATCGCTATTTTTCCCTTCCTCCCGCAGAGTAGTGGATACCTTGTTGCGAGGTGAGGCGTGGATGTCACTGCATGGACGTGACTTAAAGTGTCTCGTCCTATGATGACATCATAAACTGCTACAAACTGTAGGACCAGATACCTTACCCTTAAAAGCTCGGCTTCCTCGCCCTCTCCAAAAACTGTGTCCAATTCTGCACCGCTGCGTACCCGAACCTGCTTTCCTGAGAAACCTACCAGGTTTCCTGTGTATGGCATCAAATCCTTGTCTGTTAGCCCCAACCGATCGAATGCATCCCTGTAGATGATATCCGCGGAGCTGCCTTGGTCCAAAAGCACCCTCTGCACATTGAAACCATTAATTCTTACCATCACCACCGGCGGGTCATCTGCATGGGCCTCGACTCCTTCCAAATCTGCGGATGATACTACTACATCTGGGTGTTGGCGCCCAAATGGAGCTGGGTATCCCTGGACCGGTGCCACCGCCTCTAGCCGTTTTTGCCCTGCCGCTGATGTGACGTTGGTGCCATAAAGGCCCCCTGTGATTGTGTTAACCGCTCCGGCCATCGCCCCGCCCCTGCCGTCGACGTCTCCCCCTGTTTGCTTTCCTCTCGCCCTGTTCATCTTCTCGTTTCCTGCATTCGGCGCTTGCTTCATGCTGTCCCTATCTAACCCATGTCCTGCGACCCGTGGTAGTCTTGCCTTGATCAACTGCCTAATTTGGCCCTTCAGAGATAAACAGTCACTGGTTTTATGGCCTTCCAGGTTGTGATATTCACACCACTTGGGCCGACCTTTGACGTCGTGCTGGGGGTCAATTCCGTATTCGCCATCCTCTCCTGTTTCTGTAACCGTCGCCTCCAGGAGCGACTTTACCAATTCTTCACCCGCGTCCCCCTCTGACCTTTTGTGTTGGCGAGAGTTAATTGCCCGCCGAAAGCGCTTGCGCTCCACGCTATCTTTTCTCGAATAGAATGGTCTTTCCTTGAATTCCTTAATTAATTGACTAACTTCCTTAACCTTTCGCACATTACTTGCATTTTTGTCCTGTATCTGTTTCCTCGCCAGCGACACCTTTGCTGCCTTAGCCGTTTCCTCTCATGCGCATCATTTTCCTCTTCTATGATGTAGTCTCTCGCTCGGGCACGCATCTCCGTCATCGAGCGCGCTGGTTTCCTACTCAGCTCGCAGCTCAACTTTCCTAACGACAATCCGCTCCTAAAAGCGCATACGCATGTTCGAGGCTCCGCCTCTTCAAATCATGCGGACGCGGCGCTGTACCGTTCCACGTACTGCTTCAACGTCTCTCGCTCCTCTTGCCAAATCTGAAACAGATCTTCGACTTCGCTGGCAGAGAACTGGCCCAGGAATTTCGACGCGAAGTCGCGGAACTTCTTTATGGATCCCTGCGGCAGGGCCATAAACCAAGTCATTGCTGCGCCTCAGAATGTGGAGGGAAGCATTCTACAATTTACCGCATCAGAAACCGCGCTCATCGCCATCTTCTTATTGAAACGTAGTAGATGATCTTGTGGATTGGTTCTTCCGTCATACGTTTCCAACACGAGGCTTGTCATACCGTCCGGTACGGTCACCTCTCGCACTGTTGCTGAGAAAGGTTTGACCTCCGCAACGGCCTCAGCTTCCTCCTCCTCCTCCTCGTTCCACTTCTTAAGGTGATAGTACTATAACCGCTCCTGCATACACTCATTTTGCAGTCTCAAGTCGCCACTCATGGCACTGCGTGCCTCTGCCCGGCGGTGCCTATCTAACCTTGCGGTGCGCGAGGAAGAAACGTGGCTCCGTTCCGGCTCCTCACTATGCTGTTGGCGAAACGATTCCATCAGGCTCTGTCGACGAGGCAAGGATTCGATCAAAAATCTCCAAATCGCAGAAACCTCCTAGAAAAATCAAATTTCTTCAAACTCAACTGCAAACCACGTAGTCCGGGAATCGAAATCTACCGATCCCCACAGACGGCGCCAAATGTTCCATCATGAACATTGAGATGAGGTATAGTACCTAAGGTGCAAGGAACGTGATGTGAGATTCCTAGAGAAAATGAGAGCGTAACCGCTTAGAGAGAGAAAGTAACTGAATTTCAAGCTTGTTATTTCTCAAATGAGCCAAGAGTCTCTTACAATTGATATTCCTCCCCTATTTATAGCTGGGAAGTTGGGCCTAGCGCCTCTAACTCATCCTAATGGGCCAGTTGGGCCTCCGGGATAAAGGTCCAAGTCCCTGATGCACTCCTCGCCTTAATCCAGCGTCCCTGTGCGAGGGACCCTCGGGTCTCGCCCAGTCCACCAACAGAATTCAAAAAAGATTATACTCCAACAACTTAGTTCACATATAATAGGAACTTATTTATTTACATAGTATAACTCTTATTGATTTGGTTTAGTTCTAGCAGTTTAGGACGCTGGCTGAGACATAAAAAAGATTAATTTCAGCGTTATTGGTTAGGAAAACATTGGTAAGAAAATATATTATATTCATTGCACAGTCGCCTTACTATATACGCCCTTGTTAATAATCTCTAATAAAAATTCAATCATACGAAGCTTTAGAGGATTGTTAGTCATCAAAATATTCATTCTATTTATTACGTTAGGTCAAAGCTAACAGAATTTGCAACCAGATACTTTCATTTCATATATGATCTTTGCCTTTACAAATTAAAGTGACATATACCAAAAGGTCATTAGTTCATCATTGTCTTAGGGCTCGTTTGACACGCCGTATAAGGTATGATAGTATAAGCTTATACAATACATTATGAGTTTATTCATTGTTTGGTGATGACATTGTATTGTATAAGCTTATCCATCAAAGTCTCCTTAAACGTTAAAATGACGTATTATTTAATCCATCATGTGAGTGATGGATAAGGCATGATAAGGTTGTGACGTATAAGACACCATCACCACCACACTCAATTGCTGCCAACTTACACCACCATTGGCACCACCACTGCCACTGGTGTTGCCACCACCACCCGATCACCACCGTCGCCGCCACCACCGCCCTACCGTCACCACTGATGTTGCTGCCACCACCACCGCCGCCGCCCTACCGCCGCCACCGACACCACAACCACCACCCTATCGCCACCACCACCATAATCGCCGCTACCACTCTATTGTCACCACCACCACCACAACCACCACCACCACCTTGCCTCCACCCTCCACCGCCGCCGCCATCCTACTGCAGCCGCCACCGCCACCACCACCCTATCGTCGCCAACACCACAACCACCATCGCTGCCACCACCCGATCACCACCACCGCCGCCCTACCGCCGCCACCGCCACCACCACCGTCGCCGCCACCACCGACACCACAACAACCACCCTATCGCCACCACCACCGACACCACAACCACCACCCTATCGCCACCACCACCACCATAACCTCCACCCTCCACCGTAGCCGCCACCCTACCGCAGCCGCCACCGCCACCGCCTTACCACCACCACCACCACCACCCTATCATCGCCACCACCACAACCATCATCGCTGCCACCACCACCACCAACCTATCTCCACTGTCACCACCACCGCCACCAACACTAACCTACCATCATTGCCACGACCACCACCAACCTACCACCACTTCCTTCACCACCGCCACCACCGTTATAATCACCTCCATATTTGATTTTTATTATATATCATTATTCAATACTTCACTAAACATAAAATTGCATTAACTTAAACGATATGGTAAATTATACAGAGTATGGCCAAACGCTGGATAGTATAAGAAAGTTATCAGGGCTTATACTATCAGGCCTAATACTATCAGGTCTTATACTATCAGGCCTTATACTATACGTCGCACCAAACGGACCCTTAAATTGTCATGTTTATTAACCAAATTTCAAGATAAACTTTGTCAAACCATGGTGATGTACACCTACCAGCATGGTCGGATGATTGCCTAATTTTCATTTTCATTTTCATGTTAATATTGTTAGGATATAGTAAATATGAGTCCACCAATTATCCGTAACCCAAAGAGAATTCATACATCATGATGAAATTAAGTAGAGAGAAAAATCGTATAGGATGAATATGAAAGAATTTGCATTTCACATTATATTTGGTTTGGGTTTAGAGGGATGTAACACCCCATTTTCTGATTAGCAGAATATTTATTAATTTATTTTAACTTTTATGAGGTTATATAGTGATTTGAATAAATAGGAGATTTTACTATATAATAAGGTGATTATGAGATTTTATTATATAATAAGGTGATTAAGTGATTTTATTAGATAATTAAGTGATTATGTGATATATGGAGTGAGTAAATTATTTAAATTATATATGAGTGATATATGTGATTATTATTTAAATCTTATGTGA
Source organism: Lotus japonicus (assembly GCF_012489685.1). Taxonomy (NCBI): domain Eukaryota; kingdom Viridiplantae; phylum Streptophyta; class Magnoliopsida; order Fabales; family Fabaceae; genus Lotus; species Lotus japonicus. The sequence goes on along the minus strand of NC_080042.1, from coordinate 48,123,535 downwards.
TATAGTATAAGATTTATATAAATAAGGTTGTTAGGTTTTTGTGTGAGTAAATGAGAGTGGGGCCCATTAGTATGATTATTTAAGGGATATGAGTGAAATAGATAAAAAGAGAAATCAGAATTTGAGAATTATAGAAGTTAGCAGACAGAGCGAACACGTGAAAAGCAAGAAGGAGAGGAGAAAAGAATAAAACCTAGACTTTGATCTTCAAGAGGTAAGGGTTTGGATTCATGTTCTATGAATTAGTATGATAGTGGGTAATGATAGGAAGCATGAGTTAGGAACCCTAGGATGCATAAATTCCCAAATTGAAATAGTTAGGTTTTAATTTTAAGATGAATTTTTGGTGTAGAAGATAGGCGCCCATGATGCGCGGGTTGCGCGCGGGAAATTTACGAGCTCTTAAACTCTTTTTCGAGTGTGTTATTGACCGAATTTGAAGAAGTAGTCTTCATAAAAGTTGTATCCCTTTCTGTTATGAAACTTTTTCCGCTGGTTTCATGTCATTCCGACGTATGTAGCTCGAGTTAGATGCGTTTTAAAGAGGATAGGTTAAGCTGTCTCGTTTCTCACAAACTGCTGTTAGTGTTAGATTTTTCCTGCATTTTGTACTTCGAATTTAGAGTTGAAAGTTTACAGGGATTTACAAAACGTGTATAGGAAACCATGATAACAATATTGGAGTTTTCTGAGTGTATTTGAGGTATTTAAAAATTCGCCTAGGTTGTTGTACAGTTTATAACCGTTTTGAATAAAATGAGTCATTTTAGGTGCAAATGTTGTTTTCAAAAAAAGATGCGGTGCGCGCGCGCGTGGTAATGCGCAAGGCGCAGTGGCGCGTCGACATGGCGAGGGTTGCGCGCGAGGGAGGTGGCGCATGTAGGTAGTGGTGCTCGCGGTAGCGCGCGCATGAGTGAGATGGTGCTGGGAGATGACGAGTTTTTGGGGAAAATTAGGAAGAATCCAGTTTTTGTATAATAGTTGCAGAACCTGTTATATATGAATTATATTTGATTTACATATGTTTAATAGTTCATTATATGATGTTATTTCTGAATTGATGTTATGCTTTAAGTTGTTAAGTTACTGTGATTGCAAGTTGTGTGATTGATAACATGTAAGTGTGTGTTTTGTGAAATAGGAGATGATTTGAATTGTTGAGCTGGTGATGAATATGCTAAAATATTTAAGACTTGGAGATGGTCTGAATATGCATATGTTAGTTGAATTTTGCACAATACACTGCATAGTTGTCAAGAGGCAATGTTTGCTAGTTCTCGTGGAGGATAGTGACTTGTCCCAAAACTGGAGTGGTTTTGAAGCCTAGAGCGAGGGCTTTATTGGTGGTTATCTGTCTGAAGTGGACGCGGTGATACCGCTAAGGATAACAACTTTGGTACCAAAGACATTTGCACGGGTCTCACTTGAGTCATATGTGTTAGAGAGTTGTTGATGCTAATTAATGATAATTGTGATATATTTTTTTTGAGATTTGATGTTGTGGTAATTGGAGACAATAATATTTGCTTACTTGATGCTATGAATTATGGAGTATTGTCATAACTGTGAGATTGATTGATTATATTAAATTACATAATTTATTATTTGTTAGTGGAGTGTGAAGAATTTATGTGGAGCATGGATGAGCTTTTACATTATTTATTATTATGCTTATCCATATGATATGAGTTCTCACCCTTCTGTTGTAATGATGTTCTATGCGACATCGCTCAGGTACTGAGGATAGTGGAGCTTCTCGTGAGGGTTAATTGGAGGAGCTAGTCTTTCATTTATGGTTTAGTTAGGGGAGTCATGCTCTGTTATGTAACATGGGAGAACGTTTCGTATTGCACCTTGATGTTAATAGTTATTTTATGAACTCTCTTATTTATTTTTAAATTATGTTTTATTTTGAAGTTGAAAAATAAATCCGCTGTGCTATGCATAAAATGTTGAGACATCAAAGTTGAAAATTTATATTTATATATTTATTATGAGCATGACATGTGTTTTGATTTATGGTTTTGGAGAATAAGTGTGACACCCTCTGTGTTATGCATTTTACTCTGATTTATGCTATAATAACTACGCGGGGTTTAGAGGGTGTTACAAGGGACATGTTCTTCTAGATTCTAAGCGAAGCTTTAACTAACTATAAGCATCTTCAATGCTAGTTATAATTAGAGGGGAGTTCTTAAGCTAAGAATTAAAAACCGAGTTCTTAAGCTATAGAAACAACTAACGTGGAGTTCTTTCATAAAAATAAGAACCAGTTTTTATATAAGCAACTTTGCTTTATGAGTTCTAAGAGCAACTCCAACGCAGGTTGCTTAACTTGGTTGGAGGAAATAAGCAACGTTGCTTATTTTTGTGCTCCATTGGAGCTTGCTGATCTGGAGTTGCTTAAAGCTAAAAGTTGAGCAACGTTGCTTATTTAAGAAACGCTCCTTAACTTGCTGCTTGCTTAAAAAAATATTTTTTCTCTCTCCACTTAGCAACATAATCCAGTTAAAAGAAGAGGGAAACACAAATCATTGAAGGAGATGAGCAGGAAGGGAGAAATTGATTAAACACAAACATAAGAAAAAATATCCAAAAAAAAGAAGAATTTTATTACAAAAATGAAGCCTGAAACTTGACATGAATCCAATAAAAAAGAAATACACAAAATACACAGTAAAATACACAGAAGGAACTCCATCTAGCGGAGGCCTCCACCTGAACCTCTGACCTGTTTCGTTCTGTGCCTCCAATCGGCTTCAATCTGTGCCTCCAATCGGCTTAGTGAAGGAAACCATGGAGGAACCTCCAATCGGCTTCGATTTGTGCCTTCTAACTTCGATATGTGCGAAACCCATATTATGCATGCACTGATCGAAGATGAGAAGAGAGGGTGAGAAGACGATCTGGGTATGTGGCACACGACTTCGATCTGGGTTTTCAGAGGAGTGGAAGAGGGAGAGAGGCTTCGATCGGTTTTCTCAGAGCAAAGGAAGCGGATGGAGGCTTCGATCTTCTGGGTTTGAGAGTGAGAGAGAACCTCCGATCGATTCTCAGAGAAGAGGAAGAGGATGGAGGCTTCAATCTTATGGCTGAGACTAGGAGTGAGAGAACCTCCGATCGGTTTTCAGAGGAGAGGAAGAGGGAGGGAGGCTTCGAGAGAGAAGGTGAATCTGGAGATGGATGGAGAGTGTGAGAAGCTTTGAGAATTGTGAAAGTGTATGCGTTTGGTGAGAAGAGAGTAAATATTGAATTGAAAAATAAACAGTTTGATGAATGCGTGGGTGATAAGTCGTTTTGAGAGAGATTGAGTGAATACCTTCTGTCGTTTTGGTCCAATATATATGAGGCAAAAAAATATCAATATGTGGCAAAAATCCATTAAATATGGGTAAATGTGACCGTTTGGCCCAATCTTAGGAAAAAAAAAATTCAAATGTGTGACCGTTTGGCCCAATCCATTAAACAATTTTTTTTACGAAACTCAATCCATTAAACAGTTTGATCAGGTTTGATTTTTTTAGGGTACCATGTTCAATTTTAAATACATTATATTGTTATAAATATTAATTAATATTTAAATTTAAATCATGCTTAGGTGGAAATAAAAAATATAAATATATGAGGTACAGTGAGGTCCAACTGAAAGTAAAATAAGCAACCGTGACTGGAGCAAATTCTGCATGGGTTGCTTATGAGTTGCTTAAATCCTATGTGGCAGTCTGGACCCACCAGAATAGCATTTAAGCAACCCAACTAGCAACCATGAATTGGAGATGCTCTTTGCATAAAAAATATTTTTCTCTCTCATCCAAATTGCTTTATTACTTTATGAGTTTTGCTTTATATTGCTTTATGAAAATAAAAAGTATAAACAATGTGGTGTGGTGGAACCAAATGAATATTTCTAAGAAATAAGAACTTGTGGTTGGAGTGAAATCTACAAAAGTTGCTTAAGCGTGTGGCAGTACGAGCTCACATGAATAGTGTTAAGAACTAAGAAGAACCTAGGGATGAACATGCTCAAAGAATCATGTTCTTAATTAACAATTGGAGATGACTGACGTTGAGTTCTTAGTTCTTAAAAATAAGAACCAGTTTTTATATAAGTAACTTAACATTAAAAAATATTTTTTCTCTCATGTTCAAATTGCTTTATTACTTTATGAGATTTGTTTTATTGCTTTATCAAAATAAAAAGTATAAATATTGTGGTGTGGTGAAACCAAATAGTCCTAAGAACTCAAATTTAAGAACTTGTGATTGGAACAAAATATGCAAGTTTCTTAAGAGTTGCTTAAAACACATATGGTAGTATGAGCTCACATGAATAGTGGTAAGAACAAAAAATTAAGAACTAGCATTAGAGATGCTTAGTAACTAGACAGTGAAAATAAACATAACATAAACTAACAGTTTTAACTATTGATTAAGAACCCTAATGTTAACATACAAGGCTCTTCTTAAATCTTTTTTAGGGTTCGTATTATGATGGATATTAGGAAACCAGTCCTTACTAGCTCTAGCTTTCCCTGGTTGAACTTGCCTAAGGCTTAGATGTATCTCGGGTATGAAAAATTATTGGGTCTTTGCTACAGATGTGGAATCATAGGCCATGAACAAAAACCATGCTAGTAGGTATACTCATACTTGAAGGCGAACCTGATCGATGGTTGTGGGTTGCGGATAGTGAGGGCAAGTACACGGTTAAGTCAGCTTACAGTGTGTTGCAGGGTGAAATTCCTACAGATGCAGATTTTAATTACAATAACATCTGGACAACGTTTGCAACTACGAGCAGTAATACATTTACATGGAGGGCACTAATGGATCGTATCCCATGTAAGCTCAATTTGATGCGCAAGAATGTTATAAATCGAATTGAGGAGGTAACTTGTCCCCTGTGCAATGAGGTGGAGGAGTCTACATCCCACATTCTATTTTGCTGCTCAAAAACCTGGTTGGTGCGGGCATGCTGCTATAGATGGTTAGGCATATCTACAGCCCTCCCAAGTGAAGTTATGGCTCATTTCTCACAACATAGTGGCATCCTCAGTAACAAAAATCAGAAGCAGGGATTGATGACTATCTGGACAGCAATGGCATGGTCCATATGGACATGTAGAAACATAGTTGTGTTTGATGGGCAAGGTTGGGACTATGAGAGGGTTTTTGAGCTGGCACAGTTGAAGTCTTGGAACTGGATACAAGCCAAGTCCAAGGAATTTACGTGCTCTTTTTATGAATGAGTATCTCTTCCATTACACTGTTTGCAACCCATCTAATGGTTGTTGCATTTATATACTTAGTGGGGCATATGTATTTGTATATGATAATGGGGGAATGGTTTTCTTTTTACTTGCCTAAGTTTTTTCCCTCTTTCTTTTTAAGCATTGTACTATGAACATAGCACCCCTTGTGCTTATATTAATATATCTTTCGTTTGTTGATAAAAAAAAGGTATACTTATACATTGGGGTACCTCATGTGAAGGCCTTTGCCTCTTTATTCACTAGGAGTCAGAAAGAAAGCCAAGCAGAGGTCCATCTCGAAGCAGAGGGTGACATCGAGAAAAAGGGCGGAGGAGAGTGAGGAACTTCCTGGAAGAGGAAGCTGGGCCCCAAACCGAAAGAGTTAATGACCATGATACTCAAGAGGAGGCTTCTGGAACACAGACATACCAACCCTTGCCCACATGCTAGGATAGTCAGTGAGGATCGATCTAAACCATATTCACCATCGAGGAAATGTTGTTAAGACATGGAAAACTAGGTTGAAGATTCAAAGTAACAGGGAATTGGGAGCCCCAGTCAAAGGAAAAACTAGGAGACATATATGGAGGTTAAGGGACAGTGATGTTTCTGCAACTAGGAGGGTCTTGAATAAGGATTAGCTAAGGCTTGATTTTGCACCGAACATTATTGAAAAGCTGGCGATTATAACTGAGTTCATTGGGACGAAACATGATCTTGTGATACTAGACTACCACAACCCTGAAATTGGGGGAAATAGTCGATTTGATGTAATCATCATATATATTAACTTAGGCGAGTGCCACTAAAAGCTATGAAACACAACTGTGTCCTAGCTCCAGGAGGTGAGGTTGAGGAGATGGTACCATAGTGGGTAAGGAAGGCATGAGGCAACCAAAATGAGTAAGTGTAAGGAAGGTACGCAAGGTATAAGTCAAGGAATGCAAACTCAGAGGAAAGAATATCATTTCTATGGAATGCCAGTTAAGGGAAAAGACCTAGAACATAAGTTCCTACATAGTTGAATTCCCCTTAAGGAAGAGGACGATCATATCCCCATACAGTGTCACTTGAGCCATACATGTGAGTCTATCCTAAGTGTTGGCTAGAAAGTGGACTCAAACTAAAATGATCAAGAGAGGTGGACTTAAATGTTGTGGACTACCACTACAAGAATATGAGGATTTTTCGAAGGCATTTTACCGATGGCCAAAAGGTCATCGGTAAGGGATCCCATTACCGACGATCAAGTCGTTGAAAAATATTTTTTGCCCAAAAAAAGTAAAAAGTATATTAAAAAGGCGATGAACCGTAGGTAATTTGGGGGGGAAATTTGGCCGTCAGTATTTTGGTGGGAAATTTTCGCGTGTCATTACCAACGAAAGTACTGATTTTATTTTTATTTTTAAATAAACACGAACATTTGTTAAGGAGGGAAAGTTGGCCGCCATATTACCGATATCTAATAACAGACGCTGAAAATCGACAGATAAAACCGTCGGTGACCTCTGCATCCAAGAAAGTCATAACCACAACAAACATCAATTGAAAGCTTTTCCAAGATAGTATTTCTCTCTCTTTTCCATTTATTTTTTATTTTATAACATCATTTTTATATATTTTATGTTTTGTCTATATTAGCATTGTTACTGTTATTATGAGCATCCTATTTTTGTTCTAACTCTCCTACTCGTAGAAATTTAGACCAGGAGAAAAGTGTAGTCGATCATAGCTCTTGTAGGAAGAACAAAATTATACCTAAATCTTCCAACAGGGGTGTTGTAATAAATGAAGGATCTAACCGATCACTTTCTAACAATGATGCTGATAATAGTGTTAGCATCCACGACTTAAGAAGTTCTAAACTAGACCCTGAGATAAACACTACTTTAACAGTAATTACATCATGTATGATGGTCAAGGTCATCCAAAAATACATGGCTAGCCACGGGTAACCCAATTTATTTGATTTATATATTTAAAAATTGTGTCTCATAAGTAATAAAAGGTTGTTCGACTTAATTATCTTGTCAGATTACAACTCAATCGGGTGGCTACCAATGACAACTAAGTTTGTGGGTGAACTAGGATGGGGCTACGTCCAGTTCTTGATTTAACCAAGATTTCCATTAACAAGTATCAAGGACTTCTCCTACAACAAGTATTCGACGAGACTCCTCCCAACAAGTATTCGACAGGACTCCTCCCAACAAGTATTCTCCAGGACTTCTCCTAGGTTCAAGTATTGTACATGACTTCTCCTAAAATATTTTTCAAGATCATTTGGCTCTACTGAGTTCTCTTATCACAAGAGGGATTGTAGAAATTACAAAGCTTGGGAACTACAAAGTGTTTGAAGATTTGACTCTGGGGAGAAATTTGTGTTCTTGACTGAAGATATTTGAATACAGGGTTTTGACACTTAAGTTTATCTCTTTATGCAGCAAACGATGTCCAAAGGATTTGACTCTTAAGCTTTTGAATGAATGTTGCTTCCTTGCTTTCTATCGTTAAAGTTGATTCAGTTGAAATGCGATCGTTGCCTTCTGAGTTCATCTGCTCTTCCTTTTATACTCCTAGATCTTCTGTGAGAAAGAAATGTAGCCTTTGAAACTTGTCCTTCACAGAGATTGTAGCCATTGGATCAGAGGATGCTTTTAGTGTCCTCGTGGCAGGTGCATTAAAATGCATGGCACTATTTGATGAAGACCTTTTACCCAAAAGAGTACTATATGTTCGTTGGTAGGTAGCTTTGGTCTTGACTTCTATCCGTTGAGATCTAAAAATGGTAGTTTGATTGTGACAACGTTGTACTTTGAGCTTGGGCCATTGAGCTTTGTCAGATCACATGCTTTTCTTCTCTTGAAACTTCTTCTCCAAGTTTGTCTGAGATCTTTTTATGTTCCATAGTTGGCGCTTGATCTTCAAACGATCTTGATCCGTCGTTTTGTATCGATCGTTTGGATTTGGACAGCATGACATATGCATAGAAGATGGGAGTAAGTGTTCCTGAAATATGGAAATTTTAGAATACCACTTATGCATTTGAAATTGTTATCGTACAAAACATGATAAACGATAAGATTTAGCGTTTGAACTTAACACCGATGTTACCCCATGTCTTCAAACGTACTCACATGAAGAAGAGAGATAATATTTGGTTAGACAAGACATTTGAGGATACATATATAAGTATAATAAAATATTGGTTCAAATTCTAAGTGATTTATAAATATAATTTTAACAATAAAAACTCTTTTTGTAGACTTAGTTTGATGAAGAAGTTACTCAATCTTCAACTGATATGTACTCTCCCATTGCTGTAAAGCTCTAGGTTCAAGTGGTCGGGGAGGGGGGGGGGGGTTAGAATAAAGGATCAATTTACGATGCATGTGACATTGTCACTCATTACACATTGGTTGTTGAATCCTTGACATAAGAGTAAGCAGCTAATGCTCTTCAGGGAACATATAAAGATAGTGAGAATTTATGCCGAATACTAACAGATAATGAAAATCTAAAGACGATAGCAACTAAGCATGCTAGGGAAGTAGACGCCCTTAAAGAGGGGATGTCGCGGGCTTTAATGTCTCAAGCTGGCTTTCCATCTACACCCGACGACAATTCCTCTGTTTCTCCTTCTAGGGATAACGATAATGATATTGATGATGTTGAAAATGAGAGGAGGAGGAAAAATAATTATTTAAAAAAGGTTACAAATAGTTTTTACCATCAGTAGACTACGTCTAATATCCGTCGGTCAATTACCAACAAGATTGTTGGTAATTTATTACTGACGAGTGAAATAACAAAGACTTTTTGGTCGTCGCTTGGCTGTTGCCTGTCGGTGATTTGCGACTACCAACAGTTTTTTGTCATTACCAATGACTTTTTGCCACTGATAAAACTCATTTTTTGTAGTGTAAATCTCATTGAAGATGTTGTGCTAAGCGATAAAAGAGAATTCGGTTAGAACTGGCTTTGGATCCTAAAGTGTATGTATTGTTTAAAGAGTTTTATTTCATGTTCTGCTCCATCTTAAAAATTTAATAAACATATGATGCATAACATTTATGTGTCGTTGAATCTGGTTCCAACCTGCTTAGCAAACGCTACATTATTTTATATATTTTGAATGAAATTACAGCCAAAGGAAATGCCATAGTTACAAAGGATTGGGACAGTGATTGATGGCAATAATTAATAAGGTTAACACCGGAGTTGAGAGGGGAAGCTCTCAAGCCTAAGTAGTTTTACTGCATCTGAGGGAGAATAGGATCTGTAGACTTTTTTTGGTGCATGTTGTTGTAATAATTACTCAAGGAGTAATAATTACATAGTGTTCCAAAATGACAAGTGTGTTGATCTTGCATTAAATGGATTGGAATGAAGTCCCACATAGAAAGTGGAGCAAATTTCCAAAGCATTTATATACCATTAAATGCCAACCATTCAACAAAGAGACAAAAGTGAGGATATAGTGCCACATGTGCATGATTTGGTGGTCCCAAGGTTTATGTCACATGTTCTATTCACACCACCCCTCGCCGGTGTCGCCACCGGCGACACCGGCGTGGGCGTGGGCGTGGGCGTGGGCGTGGGCGTGGGCGTGGGCGTGGGCGTGGGCGTGGGCGTGGGCGTGGAGGCGCTAGTGGCGGCTTGTAGACGGCACGACACTTGAGGCACGTGGGCGTGGGCGTGGGCGTTGCCGTAACGACCGCTTGTTTTTGCTCGTCTTGAATTGGAAAATTGCGACTGTTGGGAACAGATATATCTGTTGGTAACAGACACAATATATGAAGGGTCGCAACCTTATACATTGTTCTGTTTTTTGCCTATAAATACAGTGCAAATTCAGAGTTCAAAACACACACAATCATATCCTCTGTTTTCCAGAAATCCACTTCCCTTCATTTCGAGTTTTCATTAGTCTTGTGCAAACTCGAAGCAAGGCTGATTATCCTGGGTATTCTTGCATCCAAACTCTAAGACGAAATCAGAGAGTGCTTGAAATACTTTAAGGAAAGTGATTTCCATCACGATCAAGCCTATTTTTCTAACAATCTTAAAGTAATTTCAAATGGCTACCGATGCTTCTGTCTCCAGTATCAAAGTGATGAACCAGGATCTTGTCAAACTTGATCGCTTCGATGGAACGAATTTCACTCGCTGGCAAGACAAGATGATTTTTCTCCTGACTGCACTGAAGATATATTATGTGTTAGACCCTGATCTAACACCAATTGCTGAACCAAAAGATGATGATTCTGATGAACTTAAGACCGAAAGAAAGAAGCGCAAAGAGGATGAGTTGATGTGCCGTGGACACATTCTGAACACTCTCTCCGACCGCCTCTATGATCTGTACACAGACACTTAGTCCGCAGTGGAAATATGGAAAGCATTGGAATTCAAATTCAAGGCTGAGGAAGAAGGTACCAAAAAGTTCTTAATATCTAAATATTTCGATTTCAAAATGTTAGATACAAAACCTATTCTGCAACAAGTTCACGAGTTACAGGTTCTCGTTAACAAGATAAAGGCAGTGAAAATAGATATCCCTGAAGCCTTTCAAGTTGGTGCAATCATTGCAAAATTGCCACCTTCATGGAATGGTTACAGGAAGAAACTGCTGCACAATTCTGAAGACTTCTCTTTGGAGAAAATTCAGAAACACCTTCGAATCGAGGAGGAATCGAAGGTTAGAGACAAGGCTGAGTCTTCTGGTTTCTCTAAGGCAAATACTGTAACGGCAAAAGGCAAGAAAAAATATGATGGCAAACAGCAACATCTCGGACCAAAGAAAGAACATAATAAGTTCAAAAACAACAATGGAACAAAAGGTCCAAAGGGTGGCTGCTATGTTTGCGGAAAGCCTGGCCACTTTGCTAGAGATTGCAGACAAAACAAGGCTAAAAAGGAAGTGAATGCTGTTCAAGTTGATGATGAAATAATCGCTACTGTGAGCGAAGTTATGGCTGTAAAGGGTAAAGTTGCAGGGTGGTGGTATGATACATGTGCCTCTGTTCATGTATCATATGACAAAGCATCGTTCAAGACTTACTCTGAATCAACTGATGATCAAGAAGTGCAGATGGGAAATGAAGTTCGATCAAAGGTTGTTGGAACTGGAACTGTCGAACTCAATTTCACTTCCGGAAAGAAAGTTACTCTTGTTAATGTGTTGCATGTTCCAGAGAGGAGTAGGAACCTTGTTAGTGGGGACTTGTTGGGAAAACCAGGAATCAAATCTGTGTATGAATCTGGGAAACTCATATTAACTCGTAATGGGGTGTTTGTAGGAAAAGGATATTCCGCTGAGGGAATGATCAAATTATGTACTATTGATAACATTATTAATAAAGTTTCCAATTCTGCTTATATGATTGATTCTGTTTCCTTATGGCATTCTAGATTAGCACATATTGGTATTAGTACTATGAATAGACTAATTAAGTCCAAATTAATCTCATGTAACATTCATGAATTTGAAAAATGTGAAATATGTGTTAAATCTAAAATGATCAAAAAAACCTTTCAAAAGTGTTGAAAGAAAGTCTAATTTACTTGATCTTGTACATTCTGACTTATGTGAATTTAATGGCATGTTAACCCGTGGGGGAAATAGATATTTCATAACATTCATAGACGATTGTTCTAGGTACACTCATGTTTACCTATTGAAGCATAAAGATGATGCTTTTAATGCCTTTAAATCATACAAAGCAGAAGTAGAAAATCAATTAAATAAAACTATCAAAGTTTTGAGAAGTGATAGGGGTGGAGAATATTTCTCTACAGAATTTGACTCTTTTTGTGAAGAACATGGTATTATACATGAATGTTCTGCACCGCGTACACCACAACAAAATGGTCTTGCTGAAAGAAAGAATCGAACCTATCAAGAAATGATAAACTGCATGCTAATGCACTCTGAATTATCATTTAATCTATAGGGCGAGACACTTTTATCCGCATGTCATATAATGAACCGGATACCCCTAAAAATGACCGGAATATCTCCATATGAAATATGGAAGGGTAGATCACCCAATATTGGTTATTTTAGAGTGTGGGGGTGCGTAGCATATTACAAAAATATGGATCCAAAGAGAACAAAATTGGGTCCCCGTGGAATTAGATGTGCGTTTGTCGGATATGCCACAAACAGTAAGGCATATAGACTTCTAAATCTAGAGTCTAATGTCATAGTCGAATCCAGAGATGTGGAATTCTTTGAAAATCTTATAACAAAGAATAAAGACTATGAAACGCACACTAATGAGGAATCTCGAGACATAGATTCTCAAGAAGTTGTAGAAATACAACCTGAACCTGAACCTAGGAAAAGTAAGAGAATTCGAAAGACCAAGAACTTAGGTTCAGATGAAATCGATTCTCAACTCATTTCCTTTTACCTTGTTGAAGGTAATTGTAAGAATGATGTGCATAAGATTCCTATTATTCTACAATTAGAGGATGATCCTAAAACATATAAGGAAGCCATGGCTTCAAGGGATTCCTCTTTTTGGAAAGATGCAATCCGAGATGAAATGGATTCAATCTTGTCTAATCAAACCTGGGAACTAGTTGATCTTCCAAAAGGCTCAAGACCTATTGGATGTAAATGGGTGTTTAGGAAAAAGTTTCATACTGATGGAACATTAAACACCTATAAGGCTAGATTAGTAGCCAAAGGATTTAGACAAAAAGAAGGTATTGATTACTTTGACACATATGCACCAGTTGCAAGAACAACCACAATTAGAGTATTGTTTGCATTAGCCTCAATAAATGATCTTGCAGTACATCAAATGGATGTTAAAACTGCATTTTTAAATGGAGATCTAGATGAGGAAATTTACATGGAACAACCAGAGGGTTACATACTTCCTGGAAATGAACAGAAAGTGTGCAAACTAGTAAAATCTCTATATGGCCTAAAACAGGCGCCAAAACAGTGGCATCAGAAATTTGACTCGGTCATAATTTCAAATGGATTTATTCCGAATTCTTGTGACAAATGCCTATACACAAAGGTGCAGAACGATACTGCAATATTTCTTTGTCTTTATGTGGATGATATGTTGATCATGAGCAATACCATGGATGGAATTCTAGAAACAAAGAATTTTCTAAAGTCCTCTTTCAAGATGAAAGATCTTGGACAAGTTGATACCATTTTGGGGATTAAAGTTAAAAGAAATAGCGGGGGTTATGAACTTAGTCAAACACATTACATTGAGAAAATGTTAGATAAGTTCAAACACTTACGATTTAAGGAAGTAAATACTCCCTTTGATCCTAGTGTCAAACTTGATAAGAATAAAGGAAGGGCAGTGGCCCAGTTGGAATATGCAAGCGCTATTGGATGTCTACTGTATCTAATGCAATGCACCAGACCCGACATTGCATTCTCTGTTGGTAAGATGAGTAGATACACTAGCAATCCAAATGATGAGCATTGGAAGGCAGTTGCAAGGATATTTGGTTATCTTTCAAAAACGAAAGATCTTGGACTTCATTATGATAGGTTTCCAGCAATACTAGAAGGATATACCGACGCTAGTTGGATATCGAGTGCTGGAGATCATAAATCCACCACTGGGTGGATATTCACATTGGCTGGAGGAGCAATTTCTTGGAAGAGCAAGAAACAGACATTTATTACCCTCTCCACCATGGAATCAGAATTTGTGGCTCTAGCTTCTGCAGGACAAGAAGCTGAATGGCTAAGAGATCTCCTATTGGAAATTCCTTTGGCTAAAGAAAATGTTTCAAAAGTGTTGATACATTGTGATAGCCAAGCCACCTTAGCCAGAGCATACAGTGAAGTATATAATGGGAAATCTAGACACATAGGTCTGAGACATTCTCTTGTGAGAAAGATGATTAAAGATGGAATTATCTCACTGACTTATATACGAACAAGCTATAATCTAGCAGATCATTTTACTAAGCCACTGGCCAGAGACTTAGTAAAGAATACCTCGAGAGGTATGGGATTAAAACTCCTTGAGTAAGAGTTCCAACAACGGTAGCAACCCAATCTGAAGTTGAGAAAACCTTAACCTAAGATTCAATGGGTAACAACAAATCGTTGATTTGGATGAAAATGCAACATTAAGAAACAATGTTGACTATTAGATATTGAGGGTTGAGTATCAATATACTCTTAATGAAATTCATGATCGAAATATGTGGTTTCGCGAAAATCACATACGATACGATATGAACTTCACCTATATGAATTTCGAGATGGTGCCGTCTCAAATGAGAGTTGGAGTTTCTCTCATAAAAATTCACGAAAACAGGAAAGCACATGGCCATAAAAAGTGCTAGGCGAGGAAAATGTAGGCGAAGGACCACAAACGAGTGTGTAATTTTATGCCGGTATGATCATTAGGAATATGGGTTCAAAGCACAGCTACCTAATATTTCGATTATACTTTGCACAATATTTACTAAGGTTTAGTTCAAATCGAAAGATACTAAACTGTATTAACATTCAGGTGTGTCTATTTCTGGAATTGGCATTGTCATTTATGTAACAAGTGGGGGATTGTTGTAATAATTACTCAAGGAGTAATAATTACATAGTGTTCCAAAATGACAAGTGTGTTGATCTTGCATTGAATGGATTGGAATGAAGTCCCACATAGAAAGTGGAGCAAATTTCCAAAGCATTTATATACCATTAAATGCCAACCATTCAACAAAGAGACAAAAGTGAGGATATAGTGCCACATGTGCATGATTTGGTGGTCCCAAGCTTTATGTCACATGTTCTATTCACACCACCCCTCGCCGGTGTCGCCACCGGCGACACCGGCGTGGGCGTGGGCGTGGGCGTGGGCGTGGGCGTGGGCGTGGGCGTGGAGGCGCTAGTGGCGGCTTGTAGACGGCACGGCACTTGAGGCACTTGGGCGTGGGCGTGGGCGTGGAGGCGCTAGTGGAGACGCATCGGCGGCGACGGCGACGCGGTTGCCGTAACGACCGCTTGTTTTTGCTCGTTTTGAATTGGAAAATTGCGACTGTTGGGAACAGATATATCTGTTGGTAACAGACACAATATATGAAGGGTCGCAACCTTATACATTGTTCTGTTTTTTGCCTATAAATACAGTGCATATTCAGAGTTCAAAACACTCACAATCATATCCTCTGTTTTCCAGAAATCCACTTCCCTTCATTTCGAGTTTTCATTAGTCTTGTGCAAACTCGAAGCAAGGCTGATTATCCTGGGTATTCTTGCATCCAAACTCTAAGACGAAATCAGAGAGTACTTGAAATACTTTAAGGAAAGTGATTTCCATCACGATCAAGCCTATTTTTCTAACACATGTGTCTCTATGAATGAGGGTACTACTGCAACTCAAACTGTGGCTCGTGTGTGTAACAGTACAGAATATTAATTCCTCTCCGTAGGTGGTAAATGCATGGCAATCAAATAATATTGAATGGTGGGCACAAACATCTTTAACGCGCAAATAGGCAGCAGAATTATTTTCATGAGAATGGACAAAACTGTAGGGCATGCACAAGTCAAAGTAGATGCAACATGATGAGAAAGATTGGCATCTGTCAAGGGCACTATTTAGAATATAACAGCTCTGTAAACTTTCCACTTATGAGTATCTTCTTTCTTTCTTCTTTCGTCAAATTTTCTCATCTTGTCTTTGTGATTTAGACGTAATTTTGCTTTTAAAAGTTATATATATACTTGTATTCATACAAAACATACCCACCACCATTCAAGAGGATTTTTTCTTTGACAATTTGATTGTTAATACGATATAGAAGAATCGCTACAACAAAAAGTACTACATCCTTGATCGGAAAATATCTATTGCTTAGGTCAGCCAAGTTCTCTTATATATCTATGGGTCCAATGCACTGGGCTCATCTCATGGATGGAGGGAAAAGCAAAAATTTAGTTGTGTTGTTGTTGTTCGCCGCCTTGACGCATTCCCTTCTCTCCCCGACATCGTCCCACACATAAAAATTACTGCAAGAGTTATTCTCTCTCTTTTCTCCAATATTATTCATTATGAATTTAAAAATTTGTTAATCTCATTTGTTGAACTAATTAATCAACATAGAAGTAAACATAAATTTATAAGAAATTTTTTTTCATGTTGTGGTACCGTAAATCATATTAAAGTACGGTATTCAAAATAAGTTGGTTTAATAAAAAAGACTCGTGCAACGGTTAAATTTTGATTTTGTTTTATCATTGTAATATTGTAGTGTGTTCCATTAATCTCAGGGACTTAATATTTACAAGATTTTTTTGAGATTTATTCATCCATCAACCATAGTCATTTTACGCGCATTTTCATCACCATCATTTATTTCCACCACGGCACCAGTCCTCAATTTTTCATTTTAAAAATGAATTTCATGAAATAAAGTTAATTAACTAGTAAAGTAAAATTTAAAGATGTAGTATTTTCCTTGAATAATATAATAATAATCTATCAAATTATTTAATGCGGGTACACATAAAAAATACCACGGAATTTTTTTAACAAAGAGAAGGATATTTTTTTTTTGAAAGAAACAAAAAGAAGGATATTTGTTGCTGATTAATGCTGTCATTTTTTTTTTTAACTTTACGTGTCCTTTCTTTTGCCGTGTACATTTGTCGGTGATGATTTACGCATATAGTTGAGATTTAATTTTAAGGACATTTTTTTTTTTTAACATGGAGGGGCATGGTCTCAAAAGTAAAAAGACGTTAAACCATTTGAGCACGAAGAGAGGCTAAGACCTCATTGGCATCCTGAACAGTGGCGGAGGGAGGCTTCTAATTTCGGGGGTGACCAAGATTAAAGTGCATACGACTTTTAAGAAAATTTAAATTTTCACATGCATAACAACAAATTTGATATATATCTAACATCTTTATACGAATAAAAAATATATAAGAATGAGTTTTTTTTCTTTTTGATAGGCAATGAGGAAATATATATATATATATATATATATAAGAATGAGTACTTAAAAGTTAACATCAACCGGCCGGTATATAAGCGTTGTTGCATTGAGAAAAAAATTAGGAAAGGAAAGATCGAGTATGAGATGTTAGTTCCAAGAAGGTTAAAAGAGTTGACTACAAATTAAATGGGTGAAGGTGAACAATATGAACGAGAAAATCATTAGATGGAGGAGCACTCCAATCTGCAACGTTAAACACAAATTTTATGGCTGCAAAACTAATACAACAATGGAGGAAAGGAAATGAAGAAAAGTGGAATGGATTTTTTGTTGTTGTACATACGCAGAAGAAAGAAATGCAGACAAAGATAAGTCATGGGAGTAGTTTGCAAAAGTGAAAGGAAATAACTTGTTAAAAATGCTAATCTAAAAAGAAAGTGAACTTGTCCACATTTCTCCACATTCACCAAATGAAGGGGGGTAGAAAGAGAATAAAAAGAACTAAGAGATATGATGTGTGTTGTTATAAACAAAAGGTGAGAAATAAAAATAAAAAATAGAAGAAAAACCGAAGTGTGAGTATACCATTGTTCAATTTAAATGTCAAAGGAATATCTTAACTAAAATAATTTAAAATAAGTAGCTAGGATATGGGGGCATGCATATTTCACGTAGAAAATAAATTAAGAGCATCTCCAATGCAAGGCTCTTAGTTCTTATTTTTGAGTTAAGAACTAAGAGCATCTCCAATGGTAGTATCTAATGTTAAATACATGCTCATATGAGTATCTATTACTATTGGAGTACATATTCAATTCCAACATGGCAAATATGAGTATGTGGGAATAGATACTCCACACTAGACTTGAAAGGTGAGCTTGTATTTATTACAAGCACTTACAATTAATTAAAATTGAGATAAATAATAAAATATACAAATGTGATGTTGATGATGATGATGAGATCCACTATAGAAACTTTTAAGAGTTGTTGGGTTGGAGTAAAAAATTAGTAAAATAGGATAGATGATGTGACATTATGAGAAATTGAAAAAATGATGTGTAGATATTTTAGTGAGTATGATGGATGTAGATGCTCTAAGAACTGAGTTGTTAACCACTGAAGGGGATGACGGGGATGACGTTGAGTTCTTAACCACATAATTTTTTTTCTCTCTCATTCATTTAATTTAAGTATTAAATTAGCATTTAAATATAAATCAAAATTATATGGAAATAAAAAATATTAATATAATGGTATTGTGAGACCAGATGAATTGTGCTAATAACTAAGAACTCATGGTTGGAGCAAAATCTGCAAAGAGTTACTTAAGTACATGTGACAGTACGAGCCCACATGAATAGTGCTAAGAACTAAGAACTAGCATTGTAAATGCTCTATTAGATGAAAGGTGACATTTAAAAAGCCTACGAATTAAATGCACTGAAAGAAGGGAGTTATGAAGTTAAAATACTTTTCATTACATATAAAATTTATATATTTTTTTGTGGTGCCAAATAAATTTTTACATAGTATAAGTTGAAGGTATGAAAAACACTAGAAAATGGGGTTTGAAGTTTGAATAGAGTTTTGCAATAAAAACGTTTCCTTTAGGATTTCACGTAAATCTCTCGGTATCAAAGAATAAAGGTGCAAAGGATGAAAGACACAGTGATTTTATCCTGGTTCACTTGAAGAAATCCTCAAGCTACCTCCAGTCCACCCGTTAAGGTGATTTCTTCCTTCGTTGAATGAAGGCAATCCATTAATCAAAGGTTGTTACAACTGCACTAGCACAACTTGCTACGTGACTAACACACCTAAGAACTAGCAACCACTAAGACACACAATTCTTAGACTTCTCAAGGATCCTAACCTAACCGGTCCCTTAAGGAATTACAAACTGTATGATCAAAGTTTGGGTTTACAAAGAGTGTTTCTAAACAAGCAAGGTGTAAACAAATTTAGAACAATGAAGAAAATGATTGCTAAGGTATTCGCATAGAGTATTTTATTGCAATAAGTTTCTTAGCCATTTCTTCCTTTCTTTAGCCTTTATATACTCCAAGCCTTGAGTGATATTTCCGTTGTGAAATTCTATCCATTGGAGGGTAGTTCTGGAAATTCCAGATAGTACAATGACTGATCCTCGTTAGGTGGCGGTAAGGATAGTACACTGCGCTTGTACTATTTGATAGTGACCTTTACCTTTTGCATTTGACTTCTGATCTTCAGAGGCGCTTCATATGGGAACTTGTGAAGCTTCTAATCAGAGTCACGAGGTTGCTTGGATCTTCAGAACATCAAGTCTTTAGCATTTGGACCGTTCACTTCAGGACTTGTGGTCTTCAGAGTAGAAGCACTTGGTCTTCAGAACCAGCTTTCTTTGGGTCTTCAGAATCTTCAAGTCTTCAGAGGCTTTGATCGTTTACTCAGAACTTCTGGTCTTCAGAGTCTTCAGCACTTGATCTTCAGAACCCAATATCAGAGCTTCATCTTCAGAACTTAAAGGAATATTCTACCGTTCATCGGAACGTAGTGAGTGCAGAAGTGGATTTATGGTCAACCTTTGGTCTTTGACTTCTGATGAATTCATCTTTCAATCAGAATGAGAACCTGTTTGTCAAAAACATAAAAGACAAACGTTAGAGTACTAAAGTTCATACACAAATATATACTTGTTATCATCAAAACCTAGAGATGTACAATAGAAACAAATCTTAGTCTTACAATCTCTCCCTTTTTGATGATGACAAAACTATATATTTTGATAAATAAAAACTAAAACAAATCAGAGTTTAAGGTTTAGAAAGATCTTATCCTGATATGTATAGCTTGTTCAGCTCCTTCTGAATCTAAGACTTGAACTTGATTCTGAGCTAAGCTCCCCCTGAATCTAAGACTTAATGAAAATATTATAAGAGTCTAGATTCTGAGCTATATATGAAATAAGTGACCAGAGCAATTTATATCTATAACATATGTGATCAAAGCAATATATGTGTAGAATATGTGATCAGAGCAATGAAGAGCAATAATAGACATAATTAAATCAGAGCATAAATATTGCATCAGAGCTATATATAGTTATGTAACATGTGTATCAGAGCTATCCATCAGAACTTAGAAGAAAAAGAAAAGCACTTCTTAGAAGAAGTGAATGTAATCCGTGCATTGATTCAGAAAAGGCCTATAGAGGTTACACAATTGATCACTTAATTCTCCAAAACATTTCTTTTATCAAAATAATTACTAGTGCTCCCCATTTTGTCATAAGCAAAAAGATTTAAGTGTGAAAAACTTGGTTAAAAACACAAGAAGTATACTAGTACTCCCCCTGATTAAGGTAAAAAAACATTAAGCGATAGGTTCAGAAGAGAGAATTATTAAGTAAAGAAAGAAAGAGATAAAGAATAAAGCAAATAAATAGAACATAAAAGAAACAAAACTGTATATAAATATATAAAGTATGAAGAAAAAGTGCAGAAGTAAATAAAAAATTTTAAAAACAAAAAAAAGGAAAATAGAAATCCTAAGGAAGCTTCTGTAGAATCATAACCAGCATGTCCTTGAGTTCAGAGTTTGCTTTGTCATGTGCAACCACGCGATCTTTTAAGGCTTGTTGTTAAGCTTGAATAGTGGCCAGAGTTGGTTCAAGTCCAGAAGGTGCTTGAGCAGAAGTTCCAACCATATCAGCACCAGAAATTCCAGCTTGAGCTTCCAATTCTGCAGCGGGAGCTTTCAGCCTTGCAGCCTCTGCTTTCAGAGCTTCTTGGCGTTCAGCCTCTTTCTTTGCAGCTTCTTCTTCTTTCTTTTTCTGAGCCTCTAAAGCAGCTTTCTTAATAGCTTCAAACTTTCTTCTTTCCTCAGCGAGTCGCTTTGCCTCCATTTCTTTTTCCCATCTTGCCTTTGCAGCCTCAACACTTGCATCCATTTCAAAATCAGCATATTCAAAGAAGTCTTGGAAGCGAGATTGCATCCATAGCTGAAAATCATCCCATTGAGCCTTGATATAGTCTGGCAGAAGACTATTGCCAGTCACTTCAGCAAGGTTCCTAAGCCTAGTGCGAGCATTTATACAAAACAATTCAATGCACTCGGCTATGGTACATGGAGTAGGATTGAATATGGCTAGTTGAAGGTTAGAAGTGGATGGGGCAGATGAAACGGGAGTTAAGCTAAGTGCTTCGAAGGTAGGTGCATCAGAAGTAATGGATATTTCAGAAGTGGCCACAAAAGGTACTTCAGAAGTGATGGGTACTTCAGAAGTAGTAGGGACAGCTGAAGTAGGAACTTCAAAAGTGGGTACTTCAGAAGTTGTAGGTTTAGAAGCAGATGCAATTTGGATCTGATCAGAAGTGTTTGGGAAGACAAAGTCATAAGAATTTACAGGTGAGTAGTTGGAAAGAGAGACATTGGAATCATCAGAAATTGATGATTATAATGGTTGAGGTTGGGTAGAGAGTGGAGCCACTGAGTTTGGCATAGGTCCAGAAGAGAGAGTCTCTTCACTGGAGGGTTGTGAAGTGGCAGTTTTTTGTTCTGGAATGGTTTTCATATGTGAAGGGGTGATGACAAGTAAGTTTGTGAGGAAAGGTGCGGTTAAGTATGTGAAGGTTGAAGATGTAGGAGGTGGTGGAGGAATGGGTTCAGAAGAAGTGAGTGCATCAACTTGTAAAGTATTGACAATGCTATCAGTGGATGTAGGATTACCTGACGTCCTTGCAGAAGTTTTGGCAGAAGTTCTGGGAGCAGTATGCGTCGCCAGATGAGAAGTTGCTGCCTTGGTTTCTATCTTCAGCTTCTTCTGCTTATGCTTCTTTTTCTCCTTCTCACGTTCAGAAGATTCTGACCTCTTGTGCTTCTTGCCTTTTGGAGAATATACCTCTGGAGGAGCATCTGGAATATTCTCAAGGAACTCCTTTGAATCAAACTCAGAGTCTACCTCTGCATCTCTTTCAGATACTCGTAGATAGCTTCTAAATTGTCTTGCTTGGTCTAGAGTGGATAATCTTCAACTTTATTTCTGGTCCTGATGATAGCGTATGGAGCCTCATCAATTGGTGCTACATGCAACTTTTCCAGAATCCCCATATTCCTGAGGTTTTTAGCATTCAACGCATCGCCCTAGCTTGCAGTAAGATCATCAGTGAAGTTGGCGCCTTCCAGAAACTCAACAAGCTGATTCTCCACAAAAATGTCAGATAGTAATCTTCCAAAAGGAATGTAGTCCGCGACCCTTTTCTTCTCATTGTCAGTTGTCTTGGTCCTCCTAATCAGCTCCTTCAGATAGGTAAAAAGCAGATAGGGAAGACATATTTTATGATGCTTCTTCAGACCGTAAAGGATGTACTTCTGGGTAGCATTAATGTAGTCATCAGAGTTTGAAGGGGGTCTGAGATTGATGCAAGAGAGAATGACCTTGTTCCAGACTCTAAGGCCAGGAAGCAGGTCCTTGACCTTGTAACCAGACTTCTTCTCATCAAAGTTGCTGAAAATCTCCTTGTTCACTTGTCCTTTGATCAAGGTAGATTTGTTGTCGATGCTGTGAATTCTTCTTCCCTTGCGACCTTCCATGCCCAGAAGCCTGGTAGTGGAAATCTCAGTAATCGTGATCCTTTTACCCAGAACATGTGAGACAACATAGTTGTCATCACAGTCAGCCTGCCTCCAGAACTCCTTGACCAAGTTTTCATACACTGGTCCATGGAGCCTCACAAAATAATTTTCCCAACCTTGAGCAACCATCTCTGCCTTTAAATCCATGCCATTCTCTTGCATGTTCTTTAAATCAATCCTTGGTTCAGAAAGAACACTAATTTCTTGAAAGTTGAGAATGCAGGTGATGGAGCTTGGCCTCTTATAGATCATAATAACTTCATCCTTCTTCTCAGTGCTTTGTGGGACGGCAGATGAAGAACCGGAACCAGTAGCAGATGAACGCTTGGGGAAGACAGGGCCATCAGCATTGTCAGCAGCTTCTTGTGCATTGTACTCATTGAAGAAATGTACAACTAATTCTTGTTGTTGATCCATGTTAACCAGTTAAGGAAGATGATGAACTTGCGAAGGTGATGAAGAACAGGAGAGAGAATAGAGAGTTTAAGAGGGTTTGAAAACTGAAATTGTGTAAGTGTGGTGAACGTGGGTGAGAACGTGGGTTAAGTGAATATGTTTGAAAGTAACCGTTGAGAAGTTGTAAAATCAAGGTTTAGAAATTAATGGTAATAGAAAATAAATAAAGAAAACGGAAACGCATGGTGGAGAATTAAATGAAGCAATCATTAAACCAAACCTTCCCAAGAAGCACACGGATGGAGGCGTCTGAGAAGAGACACGCATTTTGATATCTGGCATCAAAAGGAATACCAAGAGATAGTCAGCTTCTGATTAAATTGTCTTCTAATCTAGGCAACTTCTGATGAGAGCAGAAGTATCGTAGTCAAAATTTCTGATGAAGTCTTCAAACTGGACAGAAGTCCATTTTCAGATTCTTCAAAATAAACTTGAATCTATCTTCAGCAAGTGGCTTGGTGAAGATATCTGCCCACTGGTGATCAGTATCCAAGAACTTCAGAGTGAGAACACCTTTCTGAACATACTCTTTGATGAAGTGATGCTTCACTTCTATATGTTTCGCTCTTGAATGCAGAATATGGTTCTTGCTTAGTGAAATAGCAGCAGTGTTGTCATAGAAGATATGAATGTTGCTCTCATAAATTTGATAATCTTCTAGCTGATGTTTCATCCAAAGCATCTGAGTGTTATATAGAGATACTGAGATGTATTCTGCCTCTGCAGTTGATAGTGCAATTGTGGATTGCCTCTTGCTTGCCCATCAGACTAAATTTCATCCCAGAAATTGACAATTGACAATTTCCAGAAGTACTTTTCTTTCAGTTCTATCTCCAGCATAATTTGCATCACATATTCCTGAAAGCTTATACTCTGATGTTTTCTCATACATCAAGCCTAGGTTACTAGTTCCTTTCAGTTAAGTGAGTTTCCCTTGGATCCGATTGGAAACGAGCACATACATGAACACTGTACATAATATCTAGTCTAGAAGCAGTTAGATAGAGAATATAGCCTACCATACCACGATAGAGATTCTAACAAACCTTTGAGTTTACTTCTTCTTTCTCCATAATGCATGTGGCATGCATTGGAGTCTTAGCTGGTGTTGGTAAATCCGCAAGTGTACGGAATCCACCCGGTTTTAAATATCGAACCACAGGGATTGTGAGTGAATAGATTCGGTTTAAGCCTCGAGTTTGAATGTTTGTTTTATTGAGGCAAACATATGACGAAGTAGTAATAAGGAAAAAGAAAATATAAATTCAGAAATGAAACAGAAAATGAAAAGAAAGAGTGATTTACTTTGGGTTTTTGCTCAACTAATCAATTCAAGCACATCATTCTAAGCACATGTTCTCATGAATCTCTCCTTGATGTTATAGCCTAAGCAACTACCTATCGATGCCTCGCATAGATAATTCTTTCAAACCAAAAGATAAGCCCAATTCCTTGCGTACTTAAACATTTGTTTGAAGCATAAAGATTATAAAGTTCAGGCCAACAAACCCCACCCCTTCCTCTATTCCTAGTAGCAAGTATAGAAGAGGTAATCCCATAACAAGTCCCTAATCTATAACAAACTTCCGTTCTATTATAGAAAAGCATAAAGCTAGCACATGTTCTAACTTGAAACATAAAGCATGGATATGAGATTCAAGGGAAGAAGAAGAACATGTGGGAAAGAACTTAAGATTATAACTCAAATACAAAAAGTCTTACAAAGAAATCCAAAGCAAAAGAAGAGAGATTAGCCAAGCATGGCTCTAAGAACCTTGAACACAAGCTTGGAAGCCTTCTCTCACTATCCTAGATGATCCTCTACCTCTGAATTTTACAAAGTATGAAAAGATATCCAAGATTCTAAAAGAAAATGACTAAAATCCTATTTATAGGCAAAAATCACGAGTTTGGGCTGTTCCGGGCGCTCAGGCGCCAATTCAGAGCGCCTGAGCGCCAATTCATGCTGAAAATATGGCCCCTGGAAGGTAATTGGCGCCTAGGCGCCAATTTCCAGCGCCTGGTCGCCAATTCCAAAGGCTTCAGGAAATTGCACTAGCGCCTAGGCGCCAATTCCCAGCGCCTAGGCGCTCCAGCTCGCTTGGAAAAGACTCTTTGGCTTCTGTAACTCATCTTTCAATCCTCTTTAAGTCCTCCTTCAATTCCATGCTTCTTGGCCTTCTATTACCTTCAGTTTCTGCTTTCCAAACCTAACCAACAAGTCAAGGAAGAATCTAGAAGCTCAAAGAGCTCATTAGCACAAGAGGTCCTTCATAAAACAAAAGAAAATCATGCAAGTCCTAAACTTAACTTAAAATGCAAGAAAACTCCCTATAAAACTATAAAATTACCAAAACAAAACAAATACTCAAGAAAAGATAAAAATGCATGAGAATGCATGAAACACTACATGAGACACAAGAAAAAGACTCAAAACCTACAAGGAAAAACCCTAAAAACATCATATAAACCCGGGTCATCAGCTGGTAAGCTGTCCAGCATGTTAAACTTCTTCAGAAGTTCTTTAGTATACTTTCTTTGATGAATGTAAGTAACTTCTAGTTGTTGATCAATCTGAATGCCCAGAAAGTACTTGAGTTCACCCATCATACTCATTTCAAATTCAGCCTGCATTAACTTAGAAAGTTCCTTGCAAAGAGAGGGATTAGCAGAACCAAATGTAATATCATCAACATAAATTTGAACAATCAGAATATCATCTTTGTATGACTTACAGAAAAGAGTAGTATCAACTTTACCTCTTACAAACTCATTTTTCAGGAGAAGTGCTAAGTCTCTCATACCATGCTCTGGGAGCTTGCTTTAAACCATAGAGAGACTTCTTTAACTTGAAGACATGGTCATGATGTTTAGCATTTTCAAACCCAGGGGGTTGATGAACATACACTTCCTCAGAAATGTATCCATTGAGAAACGCGCTTTTGACATCCATTTGGTGAAGAATAATGTTATGATTCACAGAGAATGAAATCAATAACCTTATGGCTTCTAACCTTGCAACTGGGGCAAAGGTTTTCGTGTAGTCTATGCCTTCTTGCTGACTGTAACCTTGTGCTACAAGTCTAGCCTTGTTTCTGACAACTTCTCCCTTCTCATTGAGTTTGTTTCTGAACACCCACTTGGTTCCAATGACGTGGACACATGTGGGTTTCTGAACTAGATTCCATACGTCATTCTTGGTGAATTGATTCAGTTCTTCTTCCATAGCCAGAATCCAACATTGTCCTCCAGAGCTTCATCAATAGATGTTGACTCTATCAGATACACCAAACCCGTCTCTTCAGAAGGCTTGAATGCTGATCTGGTTCTGACCGGTGCATCTTTGTTGTCCAGAATCAATTCTTTAGGATGAGAAGTTGTAACTCTATTATTCTTCTGATGACGTTGATCAGAAGTTGTAGCAACATCTTTTGAAGTGGTTGCTTCTGGTTCACCAGCTTCTGATTCCTTGATTCTAATTCTTTGTCCTTAGATTCTGAAATGATTATACTCATATCTGCAAATTTCTCAGCTAACTTTAACTTGTCAGAGTCAAGCTTGTCATCAAATCTAACATGAATAGATTCTTCAATAGTTTCAGATTCTATATTATAAACTCTATAAGATTTAGAACGTTCAGAATATCCTAACAAATAGCATTTCAAAGCCTTTGAATCGAATTTACCTAACTTGTCCTTAGTATTGAACATAAAACAAACACAACCAAAATGATGCATGTAAGAAATGTTGAGCTTTCTATTCTTCCACAATTCATAAGGAGTCTTACCCAGAATAGGTCTGATAGACATTCTATTATGAATGTAACACGTTGTGTTTACTACCTCGGCCTAGAAGTGCTTTGCTATGTCAGTTTCTTGGATTATGGTTCTAGCATCTCTTGTAGGGTCTGATTCTTCATTTCCACAACTCCATTCTACTTAGGAGTTCTAGGGCAGGAGAAATCATGTGATATACCATTCTCGTCAAAAAGATTATCAAAATCTTTATTCTCAAATTCTCTACCATGATCACTTCTGACACGGACAATCTTGCAATCCTTCTCGTTTTGCCCTTGAGCACAAAAGGTAAAGTACACAGAATGCGACTCATCCTTGCGTCTTAAGAATTTTATCCATGTCCAACGACTATAGTCGTCAATAGTGACTAACCTATATTTATTGCCACCTAAAGACGCAGTTTTCACTGGTCCAAAGAGGTCAATATGCAGAAGTTCTAATTGCCTTGAGGTGGAAACAATATTCTTAGCCTTAAATGGTCTTTTTGTAAACTTGCCCTTCTGACATGCTTCACAAAGAGCATCTGAAGAATACTTCAGATTTTTGGCAAGCCCCTAACAAGGTCAAGCTTTTTAAGCTGAGAAATCTTTCTCATGCTAGCATGCCCTAACCGTCTATGCCACACCCATTTCTCTTCTCTAACAAAAAGAAGACACTTTACATTCTGAGTCTCTAGCTCAGATAAT
The DNA here is from genome assembly GCF_012489685.1 of Lotus japonicus. Classification (NCBI taxonomy): domain Eukaryota; kingdom Viridiplantae; phylum Streptophyta; class Magnoliopsida; order Fabales; family Fabaceae; genus Lotus; species Lotus japonicus. The sequence continues at coordinate 48,095,785 of NC_080042.1, read as the reverse complement.
CTGATCTTATAGATGTTTTTCCGCCTCTTGCTCTTAAACAGAACTAAGCCATCTTTCTGACTAATACCCTACAAGACTTTTGATTAAAAATGATGTCATAACCCTTGTCAGCTAATTGGCTTATCGACAATAAATTATGCATCAAACCATCAACCAGAAAAACATTATTAATTGAAGTGTTGTTACCAGTTCTAATGGTTCCAGAACCAATGATTTTTCCTTTCTGGTTGCCTCCAAAGCCAACTACAACTCCATGCTTAAGTTTTAGCTGTTGGAACATATGCCTTTCTCCCGTCATGTGTCGCGAGCATCCACTGTCCAGATACCATGATTGGTGTTTTAGTGGAGTTGTTAAGGATATCTGTAACATACACAATCTTATCCTTAGATACCCACTTTCAGGGTTTTTTTCTTGTTAGTTACCCCAGAAGTTCTGACAACTTTGGGTGTTAGTGCAACAGGATAATACAAAGGAATTTGAGCATGTTATTTAGACATTGAAAACTTCTATTTCTGGGGTTGGGATCTTACAACCTCAGAGTGTTCTTCTTCAGAACATTTTATCATTGTACCAGAAGGCACCAAGTGCTCATAGAGAGCTTTTGGTTTGGGTATAGGAGTCTTGCCTTTTCTACAAAGTCCAGAATACCCGATACCATCCTTCCCATTTCTGCCTACGCCATAAATCAATGAAGCCATCTTGCTTCTATCTATGCCTTTAGCTAGGAAATTTTGAAAATCCTTTCCATAATTGGTTTCATTATCTGAAACAGATGAGCTTGAGGCAATTTCTTCTTCTAACTTACAAATTTTACTTTTAAGAACAAGGTTAGAATTAGTTACGCCAAGATCTTCCTTCTTGCCTTCCTCTTCATTTCATTTAAGTCAGAAATGGTTTTCTCATGTTCAACAGAAACTTTAGAAGTAGCCAACAAATCCTTTTTCAAACATTTATGTTTACTCAGAAGAGAATCATATTTTTTTCCTTTATTTCTGATAAAGAAGTTTTAAGTTCAGAAGGTGAAAGAGATGCGAATACCTTTTTTAATCCTCAGAGTCTGACCCAGCTTCTGATGTTGGCTCAACTTCTGATTTTGCTTACTTGTCATTTGTTGTAGCCATGAGTGCTGCAACTTCTGGTTCATCATCTGAATCTTCTTCTTCTGAATCTGGGTCATCAAAAGTCACCATGAGCCCTTTCTTAGCCTTGTAAGTCTTCTTAGGCTTCTTGTCTCTTTTCAGCTTTGGACATTCATTCTTGTAATGTCCTGACTCCTTGCAAACAAGTGACTTCCTTTCCAGAAGGTTTTCGTTGACCAGATGAAGACTTTGGTCTTCCTTTCACTTTCTTTGGTCCTTTGAACTTGTTTTGCCTATGTTTCCAAAGACGGTTGATTCTTCTGGATATCAAGGAAAGCTCATCTTCTTCAGAATCTTCACTAAATTCCTCTGATTCTTCTTCAGCTTGAAGAGCCTTTGCTTTTTCAGGTATGGACTTCAGAGCCAAAGACTTAAGCTTCTTTTGAGGTTCATTACCGTTAAGCTAAATCTCATGACTTCTCAAGTAACTCATAAGTTACTCAAGACTGATCGTGTTCAAATTTTGTGTCAGCTTCAGAGCAGTCACCATCGGTAACCATTTCTTGGGAAGACGTCTGATGATCTTCTTGGCATGGTCAGCAGTAGAGTAACTTTTGTCCAAAACTCTAATTCCAGCAACCAGCATCTGAAATCTGGAGAACATAGCTTCTACAGTTTCATCAGGTTCCATTTTGAATCCTTCGTACTTCTGGATTAGGGCAAGAGCCTTAGTCTCCTTGACTTGTTCGTTGCCTTCATGAGTCATTCTGAGAGAATCAAAGATAGACTTTGCAGAATCTTTGTTGGTGGTCTTCTCATATTCTTCATATGAGATAGCATTGAGCAAAATGGTTCTTGCTCTGTGGTGGTCCTTGAACTTCTTCTTTTGATCTCCAGTCATCTTGTCTCTGGGAATCTTCTCTCCATGTTCATCAACAGGAAGATCATAGCCATCAAGTACAGTATCCCAAAGATCCGCACCAAAGCCAAGAAAGAAGTTTTCAATTATGTCCTTCCAGCAGTCAAACTTCTCGCCATCAAAGATAGGAGGTTTTGCGTTGTATTGATCTTTGCTTCCAGCAGTAGTGGTATCCATAGAGTTTTTCACACGGCCCGTATCTACTGAACACTGTTAAGTGTGGTAATCAGAACTTGCGATCTAATACCAATTGAAGGTATGAAAAACACTAGAAAGGGGGTTTGAATAGGGTTTTGCAATAAAAACGTTTCCATTAAGATTTCACGTAAATCTCTCGGTATCAATGAATAAAGGTGCAAAGGATAAAGAGATAAGGACACAGTGATTTTATCTTGGTTAACTTGAACAAATCCTCAAGCTACCTGTAATAGCTTGAGGGGTGATACACCTTTACATATGAGTTAAGAGAGGATTAGCCGGTATAGATGTTATTTATAATAGTTAGTACAATTGTTAGGTCCTGTTAGTGTTGTTAATCTTTCTGTTAGCCGGTTAACTCATTGTATAAATACTTTTTTTTCTTTAGTTAACAAGTAATGAAATTGATTCACTTCATACATCTCCAATTTGTTGTGCGTTTGTTAGGTTAATAAGTTAGGATGACGCTTATCGTGCTTTTTACTTTAACAACTCTTACATTTTTCTTTACAAAAACATGATTAGTAATATATGCAATGTTAGCTTAAGAAAACCATTCTACAAAGTGGAGAGGAGTTTATTGAAGTTATTGTTGAGTCTTGGAGTGGAGAGAATCAAACCTTGATCTCCAAAATTAAGGATGTAGGAAGGGCTCTAGATTCTTGGGGGAGGAGCAAATACTTTTTTTCCTCTGTTAACAAGTAATGAAATTGATTCACTTCATACATCTCTAATATGTTGTGAGTTTGTTAGGTTAATTAGTTAGAATGACACTTATCATGCTTTTTACTTTTACATTTTTGTTTACAAAAACATGATTAGTATTAGATTCAGGCTTAGCTTAACAAAACCATTCTAAAAACTGGAGATGAGTTTACTGAAGTTATTGTTGAGTCATGGAGTGGGGCGAATCAAACGCTGATCTCCAAAATTGAGGATGTAGTAAGGGCTCTAGATTCTTGGGGGAGGAACAAATATGAAGATATACCAATAGAGATTTCTGATTCAAAAGTGTTGTTGCAACACCTTCAGAGGTAGGAGTAAACTGAAGAAGTCTTTGAAGCGATGATGGGGGCTGAGAAAGAGCTACATGATTTGTTATAACAAGATGATATTATATGGGGACAACATTCAAGGCCACTTGGCTAAGGCATGGTGACCGAAACACAATATTTTTTCATCAAAAAGCGAGTCAAAGGCGGAAGCGAAATATTATTGAGGAGATCAAGAATGATACAAGGCGAAAGTATGAGAAAGAAGTTGATATTGCTAGGGTTCTCAGGAGTATTTTACTGGTAATTTAACCTCATCAGGTCCAACAAGAGTTGATGTCGTTGCTTCACTGGTTGCGGGTCGAGTCACAAAGAGTCATCTTAATGTTCTCTCTGCGCTTGTCTCTCGTGAGGAGGTGGGTGCTACCCATTTCTCTATGAACCCGACAAAGGAGTGGGGAATATATGGTTTCCTAGCTTTGTTTTATCAGAGATTCTGGTACATTGTAGGGGACGAGATTGAAAATTTCTTGCTTGCAGGTGCTAAATGATTTGGGTTTCCCATGTATATATGATAAATAAAACTCTTCTTGTGTTAATTCCACAGGTAAAGAAATATATTTACGCCAACCAATTTAAGTTGATGAGTCTTTTCAATGTGATCTTTAAAATTATTACCAAATCAATGGCAAATAGATTGAAACATATCTTGCTTGACCTGATTTATGAGTCTCAATCTGTGTTTGTCCAAGGTCGGTTAATAAAGGATAAGGTTTTAATTGCATATGAATGTTTTCCTACATGAAGAAGAAAATAACAAGTCGGAATGGCATGGTGGTTCTCAAACTCGATTTGTCCAAGGCATATGATCGAGTGGAATGGATTTTTCTGAGGAGTGTCTTCATCCATTTGGATTTCCCAATACATTTGGTTGATCTGATTATGAATTATGGTATGTTTGTTAGCTTCTTTATTATTATGAGTGGGAGTCCACAACCTTGTTTTGTACCTCACATAGGGTTGTGACAAGGGGACCCCATAACCTATATCCCCAAGCAATGGGATGGATGGTAGAGGGCTGCCTGCGCCCAAAAGCGATGATTCACTTGTCCCCTTGTCCATGGGGACCTCGTGGCATACAACCGTGTTGGGGGAGACAGGGGAGCCTATGGGCTGAGGAGCAAGACACCAAGAGATCTTGGACACCACATCTTAACCCAAAACCTTAAGGCATTAGGTTTATGGGTCCATCTCCTTATAAACTCTCCTTGACTCCTCCGATGTAGGACTTGACTCCAACACTTGATTCCAACAATCTCCCCCTCAAGTGTGAGTCCCTCAACCACAACACCCATGGTCCTCCCGTCTGCGGAAGCTATCCACCTTGCACCGTCGTTCGTTGCCAACGGAACCCGCCGCCTAGCCACACTGCTAGGAAGACTTTCGACACAAGGAGCTGTAACCATTGCTACACCAACCATCGGCTCTGATACCACTTGTAGGGGGAGACAGGGGAGCCCATGGGCCGAGGAGCAAGACACCAAGAGATCTTGGACACCACATCTTAACCCAAAACCTTAAGGCATTAGGTTTATGGGTCCATCTCCTTATAAACTCTCCTTGACTCCTCCGATGTGGGACTTGACTCCAACACTTGATTCCAACAAACCGAAACGACTCCCGCTATATAGCCGCCCCCTATCTACTTATTTTGTGTGGGGAAGCTTTCTATACTTTGATTCAACAAGAAGTAGCTTATTCTAGTTTGAGTGGTATTAGGATTGCAATATCTGCTCCTGTGATTTTTCACCTTCTTTTTGCAGATGCTAGCGTTCTTTTTTTTTCCGGGCTACTCATGAGGAGGTTGAATGTATTAAACACATTCCACCTATGAGCAAGGTTCCAGGAAGGTCATAAATTTGGATAAGTCCATGCTTTCAGTTAGCCAAAATGTGCCAGAGAACCGTTTCTCTAAGTTGAAACAATTGTTAGGAGTAAAGGCAGTGGAAAGCTATGACAAATATTTGGGACTTCCAACGATTATTGGTAAGTCAAAACCCATATCTTCATATTTGTGAAGGAATGCATGTGGAAAAACTCAAGGGGTGGAAGGAGAGCTCTCTGTCACGAGAAATGAGAGACGTCTTGATCAAAGTGGTGACTCAGGCCATCCCTGCTTAAATTATGTCATGTTTTATCTTGTCGGATGGCTTATGTTCTAAAATTGAGAGGATGATTGCTTAATTATTTTGGGTTGGTGATGTTGACTGACGAGTCTCCATTGGGTGAAATGGGAAAAATCTTTGTCGTCCCAATGTGGATGGGGGTCTTGGTTTAAGTCTTTTAACTTGGCATTGGTGGGTAAAAATTGGTGGCGTATTCATAATTCACCGGTACTTTGCTTGGTCGCACTTATAAGTCGGTATATTTCCATAGTGGAACCATGATTGGTGCTAAGCGTGGCTACCGTCTAAGCTATGCTTGGACAAGTATTTTAAAAACTTCATGGGTGTTTGAACGCGGGGAGCATCGAGAGTTGGTATTGGCTTGACAGTGAATGTTTGGTCTGATGGCGTTTGTAAATGCTCGGTATAATGTGGTGGAAGAACTCCGCATTGAGAAAGTGGCAGACCTTTTAATTCCAGAGACAAAGTGGAATAAACCTTTAATAGAGAGGGTCTTTTTCCTGGTGACAATGGCTAAGATTCTGTTTGTCCCTCTTTCGCTGCAAAAACCAGAAGATGTGCTTTTTTGGACGGGAACAACAATTGGTGGGTACACTACAAGGTCGAGATATGATTTCATTCAATAGACGGTGGCTCAATCTTCTCCCTTGGCGTCAACAAAGTTGTCGATGGTAGTTGCATTAAGACGTAAATTCTGGAAAGAACCAGCTCTTCCAAGATGCAAGGAGGTTGTATGAAGAGCGTGCACAAATATCCTACCAGTTCGTGCTTCCCTTTGACGGCGCGGTGTTGATGTCGACAACCTCGACAACCTTTGTCCTCTATGTGGCATCGAGGAGGAGACTGTGGATCACTTGTTCATGGTGTGTGAGGTAGTGAGGTGCTATTGGTTTGGATCTCAGTTAGGTTTGTGCGTGGAAGAAGAGACTAGGTTCCATGATTTTATGCAGCAGTTCCTGACTGAGGCGGATGAGGAGCTGATAGCTGAGTTGCAACGTCTGATATACTCGATCTGGTAGAGGCGAAACATATTAGTTTTTGCAGGTGTGGACGTGCTGACCACCTCGGTGCTGCTGCGTGCTTCAGCACTTCGAGCTTCAGCTCTGCCAGCAGCGAACATACCTTATTTTTAGTACCCGAGCCACTGGACCAGACCACAACAAGACCACGAAAATTAATCTGATGCTGCGGTGGGTGGTGATCGTCTTGCAGGCTTTGGGATGGTTGCAGAGGATAAAAATGGTGAGATTTTGGCAACGACAGCCCAGTAACCTATAGTGGTGTTCTCCCTAGTTATAGCAGAAGCTCTTTGCCTTCAGTGGTCTATGGAGCTAGCTACCTAACTTGTGTTTCATTCTGTTCTGTTTGAAACTGATTGCCTTTAGCTATATGAGGCATGGAGGAAGCATTCCTATTTATTTTCAATACTTAGCGACTGTTATGTATTAGTTCATTTGTTTGATCATGTTAATCTTTCTTTTGTGCGTCGCGATGGTAATTTTGCGGCCGGTTTCATGGTTAGGAATGCCTCTTCTTTTTCCAAGCATGTTTGGGTGGAGGATGTGCCTCCAAGCTTTATTTTATGAATGCATTTTGCCACGTCAAAAACCTTCATCATTTTCTAGTACTGACACTTATCCTTGGATGCACAGCAAATGTTACGGCAGCTTCCATCTTCAAAGTCAGGTTAATCACTCCTCACAAGATTCCTCTTAGTGGACCCTCCTTGAAGGTTTATGACTCCATGTGTGATGCTGCCATTTTCTGCTACGGAAAGGGTCCTATTCCAACACTAATGGTCTGGTCACTGTCCCTATGATTTAAACCCCTTTTCTACTTTCTCCCATTTTTCAGTATTAACCTATTTTGCTCCACACAGTCATTCTTCTCTTTCATTTTTTCTGCACCACAATTTAACTTTTTCATTTTTCTGACCTCATATTTTTACACAAGAAAAAAAGTATTCCACTCTCTTTCTCCTTCCTCTCCTTGTGTGTTCGGACAATTTGGTATATAGTGCAAATGCGAAAAGAAAATCAATTAATTCTCATCAAAATGAACAATGAAACACTGAAAGAGGTAAACAAAAATGATACTGACATTTGAAGAGTAAGAAAATAAAAAAAGGATAATTTAGAAAAATAACAAATTAAAGAAGAAAAGAAAAAAACAACCCCCCCCCCCCAATTAATTGTTTCTCCCATTTACACCACCTTGAACATTAAAAAAAAAAGTACAGCAACATTAAGCAAGGTTTCTTCCATTATTCATTTTTATGGAACCTCTGAAGTCTGAACCTCTCCCTATCTTGAATTTCCTTCTTCCTCTCATCAACTTATTTATTTAGCTCAAAAAATAATTAATTATTCCTTTCTAAAATTGAAAAGAAAATTAAAGAAACATATAATCTTGCTGACTATATGCTTACTTCCATTTCAGATTCCTCAACCCCTATACCCAATTTCATTCTATATGTGTATAATCAAAATCTGCAATACCCTCCACCACCGTCACCGCCGGTTTCTGGTGTATAGTACTCAAAATTTATTCTTCTCACCTCGGTGCCGGCTTACTCGCCACAATCTCGTACTTACCAGTTCCTTCATCATCTTCATCTTCATCGCCAATATCCTTGTCATCATAATCATTATCATCATCATAGTCCTCCTCCTCACTGTGCCGACGATCACTCCCAGCATCTACCATGGTGACATCTGGTACCGGTTGGGGCGGCCACTGCTGCTCCGGCCGCACCATCAATGGTGCCATCATTGCTGTGGCCGCCGCAGCACTCTCAGGCTTCATCAAGCTGCTCTCCATCATCTTGCTCTTCTCCCTGTATAGAGCATCCAATTGGTGAAAATAAGGACAAGTCTTTGCATCTTCTGGCCTCTTCTTGTTGCTCTCCTTCACTTTCTTAAAGTACTTGTTGATATTCTCCCATTTCTCCTTGCATCTTTTGGCATTCCGGTTGTACCCCATTTTCCTCATCAACGCTGATATCTCCTCCCATAGTGGTCCTTTAGGACCACTGTCTTGGTACTTTGTATCCAAACTCGTTCTTAGCTTTATCAGTGCCTCAACCTCAGCTTTTGGCCACCTTGAAGAGCTAGCTGGCATCACACCCACACTCTCTCCATTATCACCTTTTATCATTTCCAAATTGGTCACTTGTTGCTGCACCTGATGATGCTGATGTTGTGGTGGGACCTCTTGTGGGGCCAATGGTTGTGGCGCTTGCGGAACCGGAGCAGCTGTAATTTGTTGCGCCACCAGGATTGGTGTTTGCACTGGTGCCGGTACCGATACTGGTACAGGTACCGGTACTAGTGCTGGTGATGGTGCTGGAGCGGGGTCTTGTGGTTGTTGTGCATTGTTGTTGTTGTTGTTGGATGTAGGAGTGAGATTTTGTTGTTCAGAAATCTTCTGCAGAAATGTCATGACGGCTGCATCTTTTGCTGCGGCAATTGATCTCTCTTGGGCGAGAATTTCTCTCTCCCTGTTGATCTTTTGCATCTCCTGCATCTTCCACGCTTCTTCTCTAGCCGTTCGCTCTTGCTCGCGTTTCTCAATGGCCTCCAGGAACCTCTTCTGCAGCTGCTCCTGCTTCTCCATCACTTCCTTCATTAGCCTCTCAAAGAAGTCCTTCCATTTCCTCTTCCGCTTCCGTGTTCCTCCGGCTTCCATCATTGTTTCGTCCGAGGATGTCGACGAAGTGCTGTAATCGGACAAGAGATCCGTCGGTATGTTGGGGAAGGAAGGTGGAGTGATGGTGTGAGGAGGGTTTGTTGTTGATGGGAAAAATGAAGGGTTTGATGGTGGGTAAGAAGGGGCTATTGATGGAACAGTAATGGAGGTGGTGCTCGGGATTGTGTTAACCAATGTTGGTGGCAATGGCAATGGCACTGTTGTGGTTGGAAGTGACAATGATGATAATGCATGTGTTGTTGCTGGTGGTGGTGTTTGTTTTGGCAGTTTTGAAGGAGTTGGGGATAGAATTGCAGGCAGTGATGCAGTTTGCTGTTGTGGCGGTTTTGGAGCTGTTGGGGATTGAATTGAAGGGTTGTTTTCAAGGGCTTGTAATTGATCAAAGAAACGATAGGTTTTCCCATCTGATTTCCCACTTCTTCCTTCCTTGGTTCTCTTGTGGTACTTGTAAACATTCTCAAATTTCTCTTTGCACTTCTTGGCATTTCTGTGATACCCAAGATCTGCCAATTTCCTGAGATAGACACCAAAAATTCACAATTAAAAAAAAAACAAGTATATTCGAGTCTATCTTATCGCATTAAATCGATTCATCGGATAAGAACCAATTGAAGCATGCAATAATAAATAAATTCGAACAAAAATATCGCGAATTCCGGGCGAAAGCATGGAAATAATGGAGCACTTAGTAAATGAAGAGAGCTGAAGATAAGGAAAGGATAGTGGTGTTGATTTTCATGACAAATACAGTGAATTGGTGAATGGAAATGTTTCCCATGAAAATTACATGACCCTCAAGTGAGAAGATTTTGAAATCTACCTTAATTTCCTAATAAGAGTGGGTAACTGAAATAAAGGAGGAGGAAAAATGGAAAATCATGCTTTTGGAGACTCAATTGAAGCTGGTGGTAACTTATTTGGGAAAAAGAAAGCATGTACCAAAATGGATATGTGAAAAGCAAATCACATCCAAGCTATAGATGCTGCATATATCTATAAAATTATTTTCATGAACAGTTTATGTTTGAATTAAAGACCATGAAAGAAAAAGGGGGGGAAGAATTGCTGAATTTTAGAATAATTAAAACAAAAAAACAAAAAGAACTGTACACACACAGGGTAACAAATCCAATGAAAGAGAGAGAGAAAGGGTGAGGATAGAATTGAAGTGAAAGATGCACATTTGATGAAAGAACAAAAGTTGAAGAAGAATTGATCAGAATTTTCAGATCTCTCAGAAAGAAAGCTGATGAAACTTGCATTCAATTATGGTGATTAAAATCTGAAAAGAAAGTACAGTGAAAATGGTAAATCAAAATGAAAATTGAAAACAAAAATGAATGACTCACACTCACCTTGAAACTTCATCCCACAAGGGACCCTTAACACTGGCATCTCTAAAAGCAACGTCCATATCTGACCGTATCTTCAACAAAGCCAGAGTCTCTTGTCTAGGCCACCGGTTACCGCCAAAGCTCCGGTCACCCCTTTCATCATCCCCTGAATTTGATCCGCCTCCACCACCACCCGCCGCCGTATCACCGCCGTCATGAGCTCTTGCTGCAGCAGCAGCTGCTGCCACTGCTGCATCTCCAGAGCTTCCTCCTCCTCCTCCTGCTGTTCCCAACACTGCTGAGTCCCCCAGCATAGGACTCTCTATAGTCTCTATCTACCTATCTCTCTCTCTCTTTCTACTCTTTGTTCCCTACAAAAACAGCACAGAACCTAAGCAATTTACAGAGGAAGAAAAAAATACTATATGGGCAAAAGATAATGGGAGAGAAGAAAAAGGGTGGTGAATTATTTGATGGGTTTTATCACAGATGTGTATGTGTGTGTATGAACGTGTGTGTGTTGGTGAATTTATTAATTTATTTGGGTGGGATCTGCCTGGCAATCTCAAGAAGTTAATATTTTTGCCTTTTTGTATTTTTCTTTAATTTTGTTGATTTTTCATGTCAATAATTACAACAAGAATAATAAATTTTCCTTTTTTTCAATATTTTGGTTATTTTTATTTTGGAATCCTCAATCTTTATTTTATTTCTTTCAGATCCTTGTATAAAGGTATCTTCCTTAGGGACAAAGTAAATTCATGCACCTGGGTTTTCTCCCACTGTAATAATAAAGTGGCACAGAAAGATATATGCAGACAGTAATAATTTATTATTTATGCACAGAGGAAATAAAAAATTTAATAAACATTTGCAGAGTTTTTTGAGCACCTGCATAAAGAGATGATGGAAGTAATGACTTGGTTTTTGTCTGTGCAGCTAAATTGAGTTAAAGGCCGGCTCATGTAGGTCAGCTTTTCCTTTTTTTTTTTAAATATTTTAAAGCTTCAGATTATTTTGTACCAAAAAAAGTAGCTTAAAGTAAAATTAATTCACACTTAATTCTCACTTACGCTAAGAGAAAGAAATTAGTGTTATAATACATTATGTGATAGAAAAAATAAAGAGGATGGGGTGAAAAAGTAAGAGAAAATGAAATGAAAGTAAAATTTGTGCCTCCATTCTTTTAATTGTTTTAACTCGTTCACAATCACTATCTATTTTATCTCATTTTAATCAACTTTTTCTTTGTATCAATCAATCGTGTATTTTTTATCACATTAGTTACCACATATATCATTTCTCTCTCTTCTCTCATATCTCTTCATTAAATTGATTTCTTTAAATTTGAATTGTCAAATCAAGATTGAACTTCTTTAAGGAGTTTTTACGGAAGGAAATCCAAATTTCTTGGTTTTGCATGGAATTCAGGTGTGAATGAAGTATTATAGCAATTTTATTTGGTTTTTCTCTTTTTATGTGGTGAACATGAATATGAAAGAAAGAAAAAGAGAAGCTGACAAATATGAGAGATGAATTTTTTAGCACAAAATTATGAAGGATGATGAAAAAAGAAGATTGAGATGTGAAGGTAAAGCGGGCATAAGTGTATCAAACTTAATTATCTTTACTTTTTACATGTTATTTTATGTGGTTTTTTTTTGGACTTCAGTGGCAATTGGTTGCATCGAGGTAAAAAGACTTTAGTCGATGGCGGATCGAGGAATTCACCAGTACTCATTTTAACCTCCATCTAAAGTGAGAGAGGAAGAAGGAAAATAAGAGAAAAGGAACATATATGAGGGATTTTTTTTCTTTTTGGTACAAAATATGACAGATGATGAAAAGAGAAGATTGAGGTATGGAGAAAAAAAAAGGTGAAAATAAAATGAAAGGTAAAGCGGGTTCATTTTCAGGTTTTTTGGACTTAGGTGGCAATTGGCCGCATAGAGGTGAAATGAGTATAATTAGTTACAGGCCCAAGAATTTAATCTTATGGGGTAATATATACTTATAAATTTGTGACATAAAATATTAACATATTACTACTAACAGTTTGGATATAAATAATAATTGTTCATTGTAACACCCTGATTTTTGGGTGCTACACTAGTGACCTTTTAACAAAAAGAAATGATGATTATCCTTCAATAATCATAACAATGTAGATAAACATTTTTGTTTTCCAAAACCCTGATGAAATCACGATTTATTTATATATATCCATAACTCCTACATATAAAATTACTACAACATCAGCAACATACACATGTTGCTCGCAAGCGATCTTGTGCTAGTAAATAAAAGTGACACCTCGGATGAGTACTCTCCATCATCCTTAGCATCTCCCATCGATATCATATAAAGTCATCCCTGAAGAAGGCGTCATCGCTTGGTGGAGACGCCTAAGGTACACCCACAAAGAAAGAAGTGTAATAGTCAACTTCTTGATAAAGTTTATCACACGAGTATAGTAGTGAAGGAAAATAATACATATTAAATAGATTAGGCAATATGTATAAATCATGTGATATATCGCATGCAATGATCATCACAATAGACAGTTACTCATTTATTCCATTCAACATGTATCACATAAGCACATACTCAGAGTTACACATAAACAATCACCTATAAGCAGCCACCTCAGAGTAAGTCTAAATGGTATGCTCATGCTCATGCAGATTCTCACAATAATCCGGATATAGCGTCAGCTCCAAAGATGGTTGGCGGGACAATCACTCAATCTCTAGTTCAATAGCCTATGCCACCAACCCCGCTGGTGAATGCCCCACTTGCAAGCTTGGTACTCTGAATAGCAGCAAACCTCGTTGGCTAGTCTCCAACCTGGTACTCTAAATAGTCACAAGACCACACTGAATCAATGAATGCATGACATGTTTTCATGGATAGCCACACAAAACAGGAAAAGCCTCACAAGTATTCTAGTTTGTTTCTCATAAATAGGTCAACCATAGTCCTGAGCGATCAGGTTTCATCTTCATCTTCCCAACAATTGGTGGATAAAATCTTTTGAGGAAGAGTGGTTGGGAGCTATACAAACTAGGACTATATTGGTGGATAAAATGTTCTTAGTTATCGAGCACATCTCTAGAAATTGTAATGTTATCGCCGACTACTTAGCTGGTCAAAGATCCTCAAGATAACATGAGTTGTTGGCCGTTTTTTGCATGATCCAAAATATGTTCCTAAGTTTTTCTTTGAAGTTTTTTATGTTCGGAATGAAATTTGAGATACTCTTTACAGTAAATTTGATTGTATATAAACTATCTTTTGTCTTGGGACGATGCATAGATATTTTTTTATGGAGTCAAGATGGTCATTATGTATCAATTCTTTCTTGTCTAATCAACAAGGGATCTCGGTCACCTTTGTGTAGGGTTACTGGATTATTATTAGGAATAAGGGGGATATATTCTAATTTTATATTTCTAGGTGGGGTTGTTTGGCGTTCTAGATGTACTTGTGTGTATTTTCAAGTTGTTGGGGGAAGCACATTGTTCTTCTTTGTTGCATAGTTAAACATATTGCATAAATTGCATCTAGGGGGTATTTGTTATTACCTATATCATAAGAAGGTTATTCTTGGGATTGTGTTTATAGCCTATAATGAAGTTTATCTATAAAAAAAAGTGTCATTCGTAATGAAGATAATATCCCACCGAGTAGTGGTTCTTGTATTGTTTCTAATGAGTCGGCATTGTGTGTCAATGACTATACAAAGTCGACAAGTATAAGAAATGAAATGGATTGAAGGGAATCACAACCATCTTATAAAACTGGGCAATGTCATAGAGAAGGTCACAAACCAATGAGTTTGTCCCTCATATCTTCAGGTGTGTAACGCATTATATGGTGATGTAAATGAGATTGACCCTTGACATGCTAAGAGTATGTATCTTCTATAATGAATAAATTTGACAATCATTGTCTACTTAAATGCGTTATCATTATATCACAATTCTGATGATATAATACAAGTTGTATTTTTAATTATCTTCATGACCTTCCAGTGGAGGAAACTACAAGAACAACAATATCGTCTAGCATCATGGAGCATATTTCTGTTTATTTGATTCTCATCTACATAAATTAATATTCGGTTGAGATGAACTTTCCTCTCTACGAAACTTTAGGGGATAAAACCAACATATACAACATGCATGTCTCGTTCTATTAGATATGGGTGATGTATTTACAACGCATTTAAAGTTATGGACATTGCACTTTACTAAGAATACGTGTTTAAAGTTACGGAACAATGCATTTAGTACTTCGATAAAGTTTTATTTTTGTGTGGCCACATGCATCCCATGTGCAACTGTGTTGCGCTTCATGACACACAATGTGCCAAAATATTTCGTGCGTTCAATACTGCTAAAAAGTAAAATTGTCTGCACTTTTCGTATGCAACATGTAGCCTCGACTCACGCATTTGGCAGATTTCCTTACGTTTTACAAAACAACACCCCTTATTTATACCTTCTGCACACCCAACGTTTCTACAAGATGCCATCAATGCGCCATTTCATTTAGCGAATTATATGATCCTCACTCCACATCCATCTCTAAAGCGTCGTTGATGAGAAAAACCAACTATTCAAGGAAAATATTTTTAACTATTTTATTTTTGTAAATATTTAAGAGAAAATTATTTTTATAAAAATATTGTTATTCTATGCAAGCACTTTTTATTATTTAAATTTTAGGAACTCATATTCGAAACCAAAATTAGAAAAAACTATTAATCTCCGTAAAATTTTATAATCAAATTATACACTACTTTTCAAAGATAAGCAACTAACATTCATAATTGAAAGTTTAATTAGTGAGGTAACCCCTTCATATTTTTATAGAGAATAATTTGTATGCACTGTCAAAATAAATATGTTTTACAGTGTCTACCAATCAAAGTTTAAGTATGTGTCAGATCAACTAATTCAACAAAATAAAAAATGCTTCTCTCACATCTTTACAATTTGATTGGTTGTTAGTATATAAGTTCTTTTACACAACTTGTTCATATAACGTATTCTCAATTTTTTTATTTATTAAAAATACTTTTCAACTCAATTTTTGAATAAAAATTAAATTTCAAGTGGTAAATAATATTTTAAAATCACCAAGTATTTTTTCTTACAAATTATTTGGATAAGAGTACACAATGAAACATAATTAAATAAAAAAATAAAATCCAAGCTTGATTTGAAATTGCTTAAGCAATTAAGTACTAGATCTAACTTGAGGTAGATGAAAACTGGATGTACTTCGTTCACGCTTTTGTGTTGCCCTCATCTTATTCTTCAGGTTTGCTGCCTTAATCATTTTTTGTTGATGTTGAGAAAAACATAACATTAGATCATATTAGTGTAACAAAATAACAATCATAAGAACAAAGTCATTATTGACCTAATTACAATAAAATAATTAGTGTAACAAAATAACAATCAAAAGAGACAAAATCCACAACTTTATAGCTAAATTATCAACTCAAGTTATGTCTCATTGACCTCCACAAAAGAACAAAGTCAATATTGTTCATCAAGCTAAAACAAAAAACTTCCCATTATTGAGGGATAAATACTCATAACCACAAAGAGGACTCACAAAGAATGCAATTGAAATTGAAGACGATATGCATTAATTTCCCAATCAACATCATAATTGCAATTTTGCACATATAAAACTAACATGAATGTAAGTTATTTCCAATAATTGCACATTAAGAGCACAGTTGGTGCATATAGACACCAATATTAGAAACTTCAAACAAACTCCCCCTAAAAGCAATGACAATAGGTAGTTTGGACCTTAATTAATATGTTTCATACAAATATATTCATCTTTATATCACATTACCTTCCATTTGAAGTAATCTTCTCATTTCTAAAGAATAACTGGATGAGCTAAATTCATACAGAATCTCGTCCTAACGATGGTTAACCCATCATCATCTTTAACTTCTTTTTCTAGGTTTTTTCGGTTACTTTCCCTAGCCCAGATTTAAAATATACACAGAAATAACTTGTACTCTTTCCTTCATTGTATAGGTAAAGAAGATCAGGACACACTCAAATGCAAAACATGAAAGATTCACACAATTTCAGTACCAACCTCAAAAGAGAAAAATCATAATCAGATATAGGCATAAATTAAAACCCTCTTTGGTTCTTGAAGTCTTATTATATTTAGAAATATTAAAAAGGCAAAATGCATAACTTATAAAGCATTGGTAATTGCATTTCCTTCATGTATTCATACAGGATACAAATTCAATATATGCACTCTTGGATATTCATTGTCATGTATATGATTAAATTGTAAAAAAAAAATGTAATTTTAATTTGGTTGGGATACAATAGGATACAACCATATAAAACTAAAACATGAAGCTAAAATTGTTGACACATCAATTTCTATAGCTCTCTAAAATTAGAATAAAGAATACACAAAATCTGTCAATATGAATCCAAGGATGCGCCGTCAATTTCTGCGGGAGATCCATTCTTTATGTAAAGTTGCATTGAGGCTTAGCACATATCAAACTCCAAAGAGGAAAAATTAGAAAACAAACCTTCAAAATTAAGCTTTGAATAAACTCATTTATGGAATCCAAAAATGCATTATCAAACTTGAACAAGGGTTTGAGAGGATGATATGATATTTTGCTCCACAGTCGCAGCACAAGGAAGGTTTGCGTTAGGGTTTGAGAAGAAGGCGCGCACAAGGGTTCGTTGACGGTGAGGAACGGAGAGACGCCGTCGATGACGAGGGTGGAGAGGACGCATAGCTCCGACATCAGAGAAGATGAAATGGTGGGTACTGTGTTTGTGGGTGGGGGGCTTTCACGATAAGTGCTTAGTGTTAGGTTAAGTTCCTAAATCTGTTTCAGCATCTAATTTTTTGTATAAGTTAATGAAATAAAAATAAACCACAAGGTTTTGGCGGGCCAAATTTGAATAGGCTTTGCCCACGTTTTAATTTAACAATACTACAGACGCGGTTGTAAAGAGTGGAATAAGGGGTTCGCGGTTTGCAAATCGCAGCCAAAATGTAGTCATGGATATCAAGTCATGGCTTATAGAGCATGGGCTATGGATTCCTAAACTTGAAAATTAATTTTTGCAAGATAGTCCTACGGGTCCGAAACTGTGGCCTATACAACTTTTAGGCCACGGTTTTTTTTATCGTTGCAAAAAAATGCGTGGCCGAAAGTCAATTTTCCTGTAGTGTAAATTTCAAACCGTAAGAAGTTATTATAATATGTTCAACTAATGAGCAACTATGAAATCTCAAATATGTACTCAAAGCCCTAAAATAATTCTACTTAACTCTAACTTATGCTATAATACTATTCTTTAAATTTATAGGTTGTAGGTATGTAACCTCAATGAAATCAAATGAGCAATCCTGAAAGGGTGGGTACGCTTCTCATTCCTCATAGCACAAACCTAAATCCCAAAAATTAATGACTTCCACTTGAATGACAATTTTTTCCATCAATAACATGTATTCTTATGGTGGGGTATTGTGTGGCTCTCGGTGAAGAAATATGAAAATGGTGAAGAAGAGAAGAGAAAAGAAGAGAAGAAGAGTCGATGACGCAAAGGCAAGGAAAAAAAATAAATGAGAGAAAGAGAGAGATATTATTTTGATGAAAGTGATAAGCCCATTGCAGGTTTTATTTTATAAAGATATGTTGTTTTTTTCCTAGTCTTTTTTTTTTCTTTAGGTAATAATATTATAATAACAACGATAATTAATATACTAGTTCAATTCATCTTTGCTGCTAAATGTGACAGTTAACTCAGTTGTGACCTTCTTGATCACAATGTACACATCTATACATAGGCTGAGACTCTCTCAAATCCATCTCATTTCATATACAAGTTGGCTTGGAATAAACTTTAGGAGGCACGGTGGACTCTTCTATAACAATATAAATCCTAGCCCTCGACGGGATGTTCAGGTCAAACCAACCGACTAACATTCTTCTTGACATGCATGTATAATATCGAATGAGAGCATGAGTACTTGAAACTCTGAAAGCATTCACATTCACAGTATCTTCTATTCAAGTCCACTACAATGAGTGACTGCAATGAATAATTTTTTTCCATTTAAGATTTAGCATTCTTGTGGTTAGACCTATACACTTGATGTGAAGATGCATCAACTTGATTTATTTGTAATGCTCCAATGACCTTCTGACCGTATCTTTTGTCATAGGAAAATTCAACTCTTGCATGACTACCATTGGTTACAGAGTAAGTTACGAGTCTGTTCTATGTGCATTTCACCAGAGCTATGATTTATAAATTTCTAGAACCTTTCAACACCTTGTTAACAATTTCATAAAAGTTGGTTTTCATGTGCTCGAATCTATGACCATCACAATTTCAAGGAAAGCTCCAGGTCTCTTTTCTTATATTATATCACTCCACCGATGGATAGCTAGGCTAGACTAACGAAACTTCACCAATTGTCTCTCGAAATGATATGGACAAGGCTCATTATATGCATTGTTTGAACAAAGTTAAAAAATTTCACTTAAGACAAGTTCACTAACCGAAAATTGAAATTTCAATTTACTTAGCATTATAAGTTCTTGTTTTAACTTTGTTTTCTTAAATTTTTTTTTGAAGTTGTTGGCAATGTGGCATATACAGTATACATGATAAGCATTTCGTTGTTGCAACCACATTGATTCATATTCCACGACTGACTTTATATTCGTATACATGTATGATATCAGGCACATACCATATGTTCGGGTGGCACGCTGATGTATCATATGCAGGAACCATGACCAAGAACATAATATTTCTCCTTCAATGATTGCAAATGCTATCGGCAATATATGATTGTTCCCATCTTTTGCTGTGGAAATCCACATTGTTCACATCTTCAGAGGAAAAATTGTTGTGGAATTCAAATACCTTATTGTCAAATTGTTGGTTTGGGTTCAACCACAAAATATCATCGATGAACTTTCATAACAGAGTACTTTAGAGCCATTTGAATAATGTGTTTGCTATTAAAACGTAGGCCAACATAATATATAGTGTTTTTTTGTGGGTAAGATTCTAGATTTCCCCTCGTCTCTGGTGGTGGTGCGTGGCCTCCCTCTGTTAGCGTGGTAGAGCTACGTGGTCACGGCAGGGGCCGTATTTATAGAAGACGTGATGATTCTCAAGTAGTGAGAGAGCTAGGAAAAGATCTCAGAGTCTTAGAAGAACTCAAAGTTAATCGTGGGATCCACTTTGAAATATTCTACTTCGGCAATTGTCTACTTGATACATCTATAACTTTCATCGCTCAACGTCTCTGTATTCAGCTAATACGTTCGAATTGGAATTGTTGAACTTCCAACCTGTAACATTCCGAATTTCGGGTCGTCACAATAGTAATCGATTCTAAATTACGCGCGAAAAATGCAAGTATTTTTTTTCTTTTTAAAGCAAGACTCGTCCAACGAGGACTTAATTCAAAACTTACAACATAAACTGAAATACCATATATATATATATATACGCACTCCCTGCTGTAACTATAAGTGTCACTAGTACCTGCAACTGACAAAAGTATGCCCGAAGGCGAAGTGTACGCAACCAGTGATCAAGTGTAAGAGTTATAATTACAATCCTCCAAGTGTGGGAGAGTCAGCCAAAACAGCCTCCTCAAGACCTCCTATCGTCCGACTACTCCCTGTGATTCTCATACAGAGAACCACACAAAAAGTAAAATGTCAGGAACCTACCCTGTCCCATGTACAACTGACGAACCAGAGCTACGACTATATACACCTAAACCCAGTCACGCGAAGAAGCGGGTCTCCCAAACCTCCTCCTCCTCCTCACTAGTGTAGTCATCCTCGGTGTCGGAATCCACAGTGATCACCTCAACATCCACATCCAGAACCTCCCTCCTCACAGTCTTACACGCCACCCTAGTCAAGCCGGTCTCCAGGTCAACCACGTTAGTGGCAATGTCCTCCTCCATCACGTAAACCAAAGGTTGTACGCGATATCCACAAGAGGAAGTAGACGCACCCAAACAAGTGGAACGTGGGGCGACTGACTCCTTCTTTGGCTCCACGAGCCTCGAAGAAGACACAATGTCCGTAGGGTATGGCAGCATGAGGTATCGGTCCAAGGGGTGTTCACGTAGCAGCATCAATCTCAGAGGGATCTTCATCCTCAAACGACGACGGTGGTGAAGGTGGTCACATCCCACAGTCAGGTCCAAAGCGAACCATCGGTGGCACGTCAAAGGCTAGTGTATACTTTTACAGTACTCCCTTCGTCAGGTCTCCATGCTCGTCAATCCTATCCTCCATCAGTCTCCCCTTGTAGGTTGTGCGGTGATTGGCGGGGTCTAACACCCATGCGGCAGGTCGATCAGGTCAATCATCTCGTATCGGATCCTCCCCGAGGGGTGAACCGTCGAGAACCACTCTCCCAGAGACATATGGTAGTTTGTCGATCGCCCAAACACAAACAATACACACAAGGCAAGGCGCGAGGGTCAACTCACAGAATAGTGTAGATAATACAGACAACAGATAAAGCATAAGGGATAGATAAATATATGTTCGATGAGTCTTATCATGGCATATAATATCATATCCTCAGGTTGCAACATCAACATACATTGTTTATCAATTCATCAAATCACATAACGATGTTCATCATCATCAAATCACCAAATCATCAAATGCATGGTATGAGATGCAATGTCATGCTAAAAGATGTTTCGGACAGGCTGGGCACTATCGAGTCAGTCCTAACACAGACCCTTGTGTTTAACCTCTCTGCTCGTGTGTCTCTTATCACCTAAATGTAGTCAGCTCGGCCATAACCCGTAGGTTAGCTACTATGTCTGCTACTTAAGAATACTCTTGGTGTTCTTATGTGGAAACCTGATCTTTCAATCACCACTGGTTCCACCGAGGTCCAGTGTCCCGCCGCATAACCTCAAAATGAATGAATGATGCAATATGATTAGCCAAACATCGCATCGTCCTCACAACGCAAAGTGTCTAGCTAAGAATATTGTCTCTAAGATACCCTAAGGTAATTGCCGAATCATCGACCTCAAATTCCAACAACAAAAGAGTGCAAACACCCTTGATGACAACTCGAGTCATTTGACTCATCCTTTAGATGTTCGAAAACTGCTCTGCGAGCAAAAGAGTATAGCGTACTTAGAAACTTACTAGTTTCCCAGTCTAATCCCTCAGGTAGCCTAAACATATACTTCCCATCGAGCAAAAGGTGCCAAAGCGCACAGGGTTTCCCCAAAACTAGGATCACCGACACTTCTCATATTCTTTAAACTCTTTTCCAAGCTCTAGGCATTCTTCCCTGTTTTATCAATATTTTAAAGTGTTCTAATGTTTTTATTGTATTATGAATTTTATTGGTAAAACGATTTCTATTCCTTTTGGTCTTTAACCCTATAAGCTTTGTGATTCCATCAAACCCAAGTAATTCCCTGAGAAGGTCTCGATCCCCTAAAACGACAAAGACTCGAACCTCGTTCGGCCTATCAATCATTCCCACAAAGGTTCCGTCACTAGCATGGCATAACCTCACGTTTCCCCACACTCCGACGATTCCACAATATATATAAGTAATTGAAGGTATGAAAAATGATAGAAAGGGGGGTTTGAATAGCGTTTTCAGTCTAAAACTTTTCCCACTTAAGATTTTAACAAATCTCTTCAAACACCGAAGATAAAAGTGCTAAGATAAGAGTTGAGGAAAGAACACAATGATTTTATCCTGGTTCACTTGATAAATCCCTCAAGCTAATCCAGTCCACCCGTTAAGGTGATTTCTTCCTTCTTAGAATGAAGGCAATCCACAAATCAGAGTTTGTTACAACTGCACTTGCAACTTGCAAAGTGACTAACAACACAATGACTTAGCTATCACTAAGATTCACTTTCTTAGTCTTCTCAAGGATCCGACCAACCTTGGTCTCCTTAAGGAAAAACAAACATCTGTTTGAAAGTTTGGGTTTACAAAGAAATGCTTCTCAGAAAAGCTAATGGTAAACACAATAAGTACAATATGAAGAAATATTGCTTAAGAGAATATTTGAATGTCACGTGAGCTTGAACAAAGTTTCTTAGGCGGCATCTTTCATCTTCAGCCTCTTTATATACTCCAAGGAATAAGGTTTGGAAGTTTGCACGGAATGCTACCGTTGGAGGGCAGATCTGGGTTTTCCAGGTCCTGCTGTGGTTGAATAAGTTAGGTAAGGTCGTCAGGAATGGTACAATTGCTTTTGTACTTTGGATAGTGACATGACCTTTATCCTAGTTGACTTCTGATCAGAGCGACGCTTCATGTTGGAAGTTGTGAAGCTCTGTGATCAGAGTCAGAGGGAAGCTTGGATCCTCTGACCTTTGTACCTTCTGCTTCTGGACTCAGAGGAGAAGTACTTGGTCTTCAGAGCCAGCTTACTCTTGGACTTCAGAATCTTCACTACTTAGCTTCTGGACCTACAGAGCTTCTGGACCTTCAGAGCTTCTGATCCTTCAGAGTTTCTGATCCTTCAGAGCTTCAAGTGAACTGAATCCATATCAGAGCTTTACTATCTTCAGATCTTCTAAAGCTTAATCTACTATTCATATTGAACATAGTGAGTGCGAAAGCGTTGCCGAGGTTACTCTTTGATCAAAGTGCTTCTGAATTATGTGTAATTAGATCAGAGTCAGAGCCTGTCATAAAAACACTCAGAAAACAACGTTAGAGTACCATAATTGTTCATACACAATAGTTAACATGTAATCATCAAAACATAGAGTTGTACTACTAGATCAAAACTTGATCTTACAATCTCCCCTTTTTTGATGATGACAAAACTAAGTATTTTGATGAACAATTCTTAAACAATAAACTGAATTCACTCAGAGTTTAGAGAATAGAGATGAAATTACCCTGAGGTGAATGGTTTATGTTGCTCATTCTGAATCCAAGTCACAGCTTGATTCTGAGCTTAGTTCCCCCTGAATCTAAGACTTAATGAAAACATTAGTAATATCTAGATTCTGAGCTAAATAATGAAAGAGTTCAGAGTGGGAATTTATGACATAGATAATTATGTGAATATCAGAGCGCATAAATATTCAGAGTCAAGAGAAAGGTAAAAGTATCAGAGTCAACCGATTTAGCATATGATCACTTTAGAAGAAGTGAAAATGTATTCCTTGCAAATGCCCACGGACAGATCTATGGTCATAAAGAGTGGAACTCTTAAATTCTCCCAAAGAAAAAGAAATCACACTAACACAGCTTACACATCAAAAACTGGTTGTATACTCCCCCTTTTTGGCATAAGCAAAAAGCATGGGGTGTGAAAAACTTAGCTTGAAGTACAAGGTACTCCCCCTTAGAGAAGGTCTATGTTTAAAAAGATGGAGAAAATAAATAAAAAAATTAAAGAAAACGTATTTAATTAATGCGTATGCAGAAGATGAAATGAAAGAGTGGAACGTTTACTACCGACCAAGGAGTTAAAGGTAAGCATCTGTTGCCAATAAACAATCCTCGAGAAGCTGCTTCAGCATTAACTTCTTGAGACTGAACTGAGCTTATAAATAGCGGTTAAAGCATAACAGTCTTCACATCTCGTTTTCACTTTGAATTCAACATTGGAATGGCATCCTTCATAGCATACATCGAACAATTGAGGAAGAAAGTCTTTGATGAAGATCTCTTCATCAACGTGCGCCATCCAGAGGAGCTGAGTGTCTATAGTCTGACACACCAGCTACTAGGCATGGGCCTGAGTCTAGAAATGGACAGCTTTCTCAGAGGCTTCCTTGCGTTTGTAGAGGAGCTTCAAGATCTCTTCCAGCGGGAGCTGGATAATTTTGCCAATAGACAAGCGAAGGAGACTGCACTTGAGACTATGGTGGAGGGTCCTGAGAGGCAGGAAGTGCGCCAGAGCTTGATCCAACTAGAGTATAGGAAGCATCGTCTAGAGCTTGAGAAAGCAGCGATGCGTAGGCAGTGTAGATCATTGAGGAAAAATCCTCCTTTTTAAATGTATGAATGCAATTGTATGAAAGATGTTATTACTAAAAGAAGCTTGTTTGTTGATTAATGTGTATGAGTAAAAAAAAACTAAGTAATGATGAACAAGTAATTATGCAAGCACATAGGAAGGAAAAGCGATAATAAGATAAAAGAAACATAGTTAAATACGAAAACATAGTAACATAGTAGAAGGAAAACAGAAGAAAAAATGAGTTCCTAAAGACTAAGGCTTGGGTGTCCTCTTCAGAAGTTTTGCGCACATCTCTTGAAGACTCTGGAGAAGAGCTTCTTGAGAATCAAGTCTTCGTTCAATGAGGTCAAGTCTTGGGTCTGACTGAGCTTAGTAGACGGAACAGCTTGATCAGAGTGAGGAACTTGAGCAGATGTGGAGGAAACATCAGTAAATGGAATAATTCAAAGTGCTTGATTTCTAAGAGCCTCAGCTTCAGCTTGTAATCTAGCTGCTTGTTCCAGAGCTTGCAGCCTTGCAACTTCACGTTGTTCTGCTTCAAACCTTGCTGCCGCTTCTTCTTGTTCTTTCTTCTTCCTTGCTTCTTCAATAGCAGCGTGAAGTTGATCTCTCAACTTTTGTTCATTCAGTGCTTCTCTTCTTCTGAAACGCTGACTAGCAGCTTCAACTCTTTGATCTCTTTCAGCAGTAAGGAAACCCATCATCACTGTCACTTGGTCCAGCATTCAAGTGCATAGATGATCCCAGTCGTCAGCAACCATGTCTGGTTTCTTACTGAGGTCAGTGCGACCATGTACATTGCGAACCCTTAAAGATGCTTCATGATTAAATAAGTTGATGCAATCAAGCAGGGTGTTTGGTCCATGGTGAGTATAGGGAACAATGGAAAGATTGGTTTCAGGTGAAAAAGGATGATTGCTACTTGTAGCTTCAGAAACAACATGAGGAGATCCAATTTGCAAAGTTTGAGGTTCAGAAGTATTGGTCTCAGGGTTTGGATGAGAAACTTCAGTCTCAGGATTTGGAGATTGGTCAGAGACAGAATTTTCATTTTGAGGTGGAGGAGAAAGAGGAAGAGGCGGTGGTACTGAAGTCAGAGGGACCGCATGGATTGGAAAATCAAGAGCAACCAGAGGTTCTGGTCTTGGTCCAGAGTAGCAGTTTGAACTTGGAACATTTATAAAATGTTCAGGAATTTCTGAAATTCTTTCTCTGGGAATTTGAAAGAATTGGCGAGAGGCTTCAAATTTATTTGAAGGAGAGGAAAATTGAACATTGGTAGGAAAAGAGACAGAGGGAGTAGGAGAGAGAATTTCTCTATCAGAGGGTTCCTGATTTGAGTGATCAGAGGCTTTAGGCTCAGAGTTAGACTTTTCAGTGGTTGGTATCTCTAGAGCTTGTGTCTCAGAAGCTTGTGGTTCAGAGGTTTGTGGAGTGTATGGAAGGATAATGAGTGAGGTTGGTTTAGTGAACTTAGGAGTTTGGAGCATTTTCCAGAGGGGTTCTTCCTCAATGGAGGGTTGAAAGAATGAAGCCCTAGGTGGTGAAATGTGTGAAGTTGATTGATCAACTGGTGTGGGTTCAGGGTTGGAATCAACATGAATTGCATCAAGCAAATTTAAATCATCTTCATCATAAAGAACAACAAACTTACTTGAAGCTCTGACTGCAGACCTTGTGACTCTGGTAGAGATTGCAGCTCTAGTAGGTTCCAGAGTTGGTTCCAAATGAGTGACTTGGGTTGCAATTCTGACCTTCTTTGCCTTCTTCTGAGGCGGTGGTTCATCATCACCATTATCATCACCATCAGAGGGATCCTTTGTCTCAGAGGGTTCCTCTTGCTTTCTTTTGGTCTTCTTCTTCCTAGGAGACTCAAAGTCCGGAGGTTCTGGAAGATTTCTGAAGAATTCATCCACATCAATTTCAAAGCCTTGCTGCTTCAGATCATCAAGATAAAACCTGATAGCCTCTGGATCATCAGCCTTTGACCAGAGAGGGTAGTCCTTCAGAGGGACTCTTCTTCTTGACTTTGCAGTAGCAGGGTTAACCTCAACTTTTGTTTCTACCAAGCCCATTCTCTTCAATGATGTAGGAGTGAATACATCTCCAACAATAGTTGTTAGGTCTTTAGTGCATCCAACTTTGGTCAGAGCAGATATCAGTTTGCTCTCAAGGAAGAAGTCAGATAGTAATTTGCCAAAAGGTATGTATTTGATGGCAGACTTGGGTGAAGCAGTAGTTCTTGACTTTCTGATGCATCCCTTCAGATAGGAGAATAGAAAGTAAGGCAGACAGACTTTGGTGTGCTCCTTGATGAAGAAAAGCAACACCTTCTGAGTGAAATTGATGTAATCTGGAGAACTTCCCTTTGGTGTTTGATTGATGCAGTTCAGTAGGATCTTGTGCCATATTCTCAGATAAGGATGAAGATTCTTTGTCTTGCAATCAGTTTTACTCGGTTTCCATGTAGAGTATAGAGCCTTGTTGACCTTCTCCTTGGTACTTGTCTTGACTTTTGATTCCTGTAACTGAAATCTGTAGCCAGTACTTGTATCTGCACCCAGAAGCCTTACAAACGACTTCTCTAAGATGATAATCCTTTTCCCAGAACATAGGACACAACCTGATACTCATTGCAATCAACATGCTTCCAGAATTCCTTCACCAGCTTCTCATAGACCGGACCATGTAGTCTGTTGAAATATCCTTCCCAGCCTTGAGCCTGTACTTCAGGACGAAGATCGACCCCATTAGCAGCAATGTTTTCCAGGTCGAAACGCCATTCAGCAAGAACTTGAAGTTCTTCTGGAGGGAAAACGCATGTAACTGCACAACTCCTTTGAGTTAAAAGAACAACATCCTTAGCATCTTGAATTTGTGCTTGAGCAGCTTCTGTCGATCTGGAACGAAGAACTGGACCAACTTGACCCGTTGGAAGACCCACTACCATCCTTGGAAACACTCTTCCATCGGCGGAATCAGCCCTTTCACCGGAATCAGCTCTTTCAGATCTCACCATAGTTGAAGGTTGGAGGCTTGGGTAGAAGAGGGATGAACGAGAGAGAGAGAATCGAAGAAGATAAGGGTTTTTGCAAACAGGAGAGAGAAGCGATAAACAAGAGTGATGGAGAACGTGTGTGCGTAGTGGCTTTTAGAAAGTAACCGTTGTTGATTGTAAAACAAAAGTAAAATCAACGGGTAAAAATTAAGGACATCATTATGAACAGTTAATACACAAAACACACAGTGGAGAATAAGCACATCTTCACTCATTACAACAGATTATCCGAAGGGCACAAGGAACGAGGCATCAGAATAAACTGACACACGTTTGCTGTTTTGTCTCAGAGTAAGCACCAATGGGTACTTAGCATCTGACAAGGTTACCCTCTGAACTAGACATCTTCTGATGAGGAAGCATCATAGTCAGAGGTTCTGATCCATCTTCATACTAGACAAAAGTCCATATTCAGTTTTTTCAGTATAAAATTAAATTTATCCTCTGCTAAGGGCTTTGTAAAGATATCTGCCCATTGATGGTCAGTATCAACAAACTTCAGAAGAAGTACGCCCTTTTGAACATAATCTCTAATAAAGTGATACTTTACCTCAATGTGTTTTTCCCTTGAGTGTAAGATTGGATTCTTACTGAGTGAGATTGCAGCAGTATTATCACAGTAAATTGAAATGTTGCTCTCAAGGATTTCATAATCCTCTAGCTGATGTTTCATCCAGAGCATCTAAGTGCTGCAAATAGCTGCTGAGATATATTCTGCCTCTGTAGTGGATAATGCAATAGTAGACTGCCTCTTGCTTGCCCATGAGACTAGGTTACTTCCCAGAAATTGACAATTTCCAGAAGTACACTTCCTTTCAGTTCTATCTCCAGCATAATCAGCATCACAGTAACCTGAAAGCTTATACTCTGATGTTTTCTTATACATCAAGCCAAGGTTAGTGGTACCTTTCAGATATCTGAGAATTCTCTTAACAGCAGTTAAGTGAGTTTCTCTTGGATCTAATTGAAAACGAGCACATAAATTTACACTAAACAGAATATATGGCCTAGATGCAGTTAAGTATAGAAGTGAACCTATCATACCACGATAGAGCTTCTGACATACTTTTCCACTGGCATCTTCTTTCTCCAGAATGCATGTAGGATGCATAGGAGTCTTAGCAATCGTTGATTCTGTCATATTGAATTTCTTCAGAAGTTCCTTTGTGTACTTGCTCTGATGGATGTAAGTTGCTTCTGGTTTTTGATCAACTTGTATTCCCAGAAAGTACTTGAGTTCTCTCATCATACTCATTTCAAATTCAGCCTGCATTATCTCAGAAAATTCCATGCAAAGAGATGGAGTAGCAGATTCAAATATAATATCATCAACATAAATTTGCACAATTAAGATATCATCTTTGTAAGTTTTGCAAAAGAGAGTTGTATCTACTTTACCCCTTACAAACTCATTTTCCAGAAGGAATGAGCTAAGTCTCTCATACCATGCTCTGGGAGCTTGCTTCAGACCATAGAGAGATTTCTTCAATTTGAAAACATGGTCAGGGTTCTTCTCATCTTCAAAAACAGGAGGTTGATGCACATACACTTCCTCTGAGATGTATCCATTCAGGAAGGCACTCTTAACATCCATCTGATGAAGAGTTATGTTGTGATTCACTGAGAATGAGATCAGCAGTCTGATAGCTTCCAATCTTGCTACTGGAGCAAATGTTTCAGTATAATCTATTCCTTCTTGTTGACTGTAGCCTTGAGAAACTAGCCTTGCTTTGTTTCTGACTACATCTCCTTTTTCATTCAGCCTGTTTCTGAAAACTCATTTGGTTCCAATGATGTGAGCACCTTGACGTTTCTTGACAAGGTTCCAAACATCATTCTTGGATAATTGATTCAATTCTTCTTCCATTGCCAGAATTCAGTCCTTGTCTTGAAGAGCTTCATCAATTGACTTTGGTTCAATTAAGGATACCAGTCCTTTTAGACTAAGCAGAGTCTCTTCAGAGGGTCTGAATGCTGATCTGGTTCTGACTGGTTCATCTTTGTTTCCCAGAATCAACTCCTTAGGGTGAGAGGCAACAATTCTGCTCTTCTTCTGAGGCTGTGAATCAGAGGGACCAACTTCCTCTGGAGAGCCTTCCTCTGGCTCAGCTTCCTCTGGAGCTTTGCCTTTATCAGAAACATTTATGCTGATATCTGCTAACTTTTCAACTAGCTTTGACTGATCAGAGTCAAGCTTATCATCAAATCTAACATGAATAGATTCCTCAATAGTTTTAGCATCAGTGTTATAAATTCTAAAGCCTTTAGAACGATCAGAGTAACCAAGTAGTAGACATTTGGAAGATTTAGAATCAAACTTATGCAATCTATCCTTAGTATTCAGAGCATAGCAAACACAACCAAAAGGATGAAAGTAAGAAATGTTGGGTTTTACTTTCTTCCACAATTCATAAGGAGTCTTATTCAGAATTGGTCTGATAGAGATCCTGTTCTGAATGTAATAAGTTGTGTTTAATGCCTCAGCCCAGAAGTACTTTGCCATGTCAGTTTCTTGAAGCATGGTTCTAGCCATCTCTTGAAGAGTTCTATTCTTCCTCTCAACAACACCATTCTGTTGAGGAGTTCTAGGACAAGAGAAATCATGTGCAATTCCATAGGAATCAAACAGACTCTCAAACTTGTCATTCTCAAACTCTCCACCATGATCACTTCTGACACGCACAATCCTGCAAGCCTTCTCGTTTTGCACTTGGGCAATAAAGGTAGAGAACACAGAATGAGACTCATCCTTGCGGGATAGAAATTTTACCCATGTCCAACGGCTATAGTCGTCAACAATGACCATCCCATATCTCTTGCCACCTATAGACTCAGTTTTCACTGGTCCAAAAAGGTCGATATGCAGAAGTTCCAACGGTCTTGAGGTGGAAACAACATTCTTTGCCTTGAAAGGGACTTTTGTAAATTTTCCTTTCTGACATGCTTCACAAAGAGCATCTGAAGAGAACTTCAGAGTGGTAAGCCCCTGACAAGGTCAAGCTTACTTAGCTGAGAAATCTTTCTCATACTGGCATGCCCTAACCGTCTATGCCATACCCATTGCTCCTCATTAACAGAAGGAAGACACTTTACTTTCTGAGTTTCCAACTCAGATAATCTGATCTTATAAGTGTTGTTCCTCCTCTTGCTGTTAAACAGAACAGAGTCATCGATCTGACTTACAGCCCTGCAAGACTTTTGATTGAAGATAATATCGTAACCCTTGTCAGCTAATTGACTTATAGACAATAAGTTATGATTAGCCATCTACCAACAGAAAATTATCAATGCATGGACTATTATCAACACCAATAGTACCAGAACCAACAATTTTACCCTTCTCATTGCCACCAAAGCCAACTTTGCCTCCAGGCTTAAGTTTTAGCTCTTGGAACATACGTTTTTCTCCCGTCATGTGACGCGAGCATCCACTGTCCAGATACCATGATTGGTGTTTTAGTGGAGCGATCAAGGATATTTGCAACATAGATAATCTTATCCTTAGGTACCCATTTTCTGGGTCATTTCTTGTTAGTTACCCCAGAGGTTCTGACAACCTTGGGTTTCTCAACGTGATAATGTAAAGGAATTTGAGCATGACATTTAAGCATAGAGAGAGTTCCCTTCTTAGGAAGGGGGTTAGCAACTTTAACAGGCAATGGTTCAGGTAATATAGTACCAGAGGGTACAAAATGTTCATACAGAGTTTTAGCCTTAGGCATAGGAGACTCATTTCTACTGGGTCCAGAATAGCCAATGCCACACATTCCATTTCTGCTTACGCCATAGATCATTGAAGCCATCAAGCTTCTGTCTACGCTTTTAGCTAGGAATCTTTGAAAATATTTTTCATATTTGGATTCATTTTTAATATCAGAGGCATCACAAGTAACAACTTCTTCTAACTTAATAATCTGGTTTTTAAGCACAGAGTTAGAGTTTACTAAAGCATGATTATTCTCTTTTAACTCAGAAATAATTTTATCATGTTCAGCAGAAGTCTTAGAAACAGCAGAGAAATCCTTTTTCAACTTTTTATGCTTAGTTAGGAGAGAGTTATATTTATCCATGATATCAGACAAAGCACATTTAAGTTCAAAGGTTGAGAAAGAAGTGAATACCTCATTTTCATCGTCAGAGTCTGGATCTTCCTCTAATGCAGATTCAGAGTTAGTTGCTTCTTTTGACTCTGCTTCCTTGTTCTTGACAATAGCCAAGAGTCCTTCAGCAACTTCTCCATCAGAGTCAACATCCTCTGACTCTGATTCATCAAAAGTCACCATGAGACCTTTCTTAGCTTTGAAATGCTTCTTTGGCTTCTTGTCCTTTTTCAGCTTAGGACAATCACTCTTGTAGTGCCCTGATTCTTTGCATTCAAAGCATGTGACTTCCTTTGATGAAGACTTATTCTGACCAGAAGAGGATTCATTCTTTCCTTTGGTCTTTCCAGAGCCTCTGTACTTGCTCTGCCTGTGCTTCCAGATGCGGTTGAGCTTTCTGGAGATCAAGGTTAGCTCATCTTCATCAGAATCTTCAGAGTTTTCTTCAGATTCTTCTTCTTCAGCTTGGAGAGCTTTAGCCTTTTCAGACACTTCAGTATCCTTATGAGTTCTTCCAAACTCATCTGCTCAACATCTCTTGTGAGCTCCAAGGAGGTTATTAGAGGCATCCAGCTATCAGGAAGACCTCTAAGAATCCTCATGACATGATCAGCAGTTGTGTAACTTTTGTTGAGGGGTCTTATTCCAGCAATGAGTAACTGAAATTTGGAGAACATATCCTCAATGGACTCACTGATTCCATTTGGAAGGATTCATACTTCCTGATCAAGGACAACTCCTTTGATTCTTTCACTTTCTTGTTTCCTTCATGGGTCATCTTCAAGGAATCAAAGATACCCTTAGCATACTCACGATCTGTAATCTTTTGGTATTCTTCGTAAGAAATAGCACTGAGAAGAATAGTTCTAGCTTTATGATGCAGTGAGTAAAGCTTCTTCTGCTCTGCAGTCATCTCTGTTCTGGAGATCTTCTTGCCATCACCATCAACTGGACGCTCGTAGCCATCCACTATAATATCCCAGAGATCTGCATCAAAGCCCAGAAAAAAGCTTTCAATCCTGTCTTTCCAGTACTCAAACCTTTGACCATCAAACATAGGAGGCTTTGCACTGTAGACATCTTTTTGCGCTTCAATGGTGGCAGCCATCTCAGTTTTTCACACCGGCCCGGATAACTGAACACTGTTAGGTGTGGTAATCAGAACTTGCGCTCTGATACCAATTGAAGGTATGAAAAACGATAGAAAGGGGGGGTTTGAATAGCGTTTTCAGTCTAAAACTTTTCCCACTTAAGATTTTAACAAATCTCTTCAAACACCGGAGATAAAAGCGCTAAGATAAGAGTTGAGGAAAGCACACAATGATTTTATCCTGGTTCACTTGATAAATCCCTCAAGCTAATCTAGTCCACCCGTTAAGGTGATTTCTTCCTTCTTAGAATGAAGGCAATCCACTAATCAGAGTTTGTTACAACTGCACTTGTAACCTGCAAAGTGACTAACAACACAATGACTTAGCTATCACTAAGATTCACAAACAACTGTTTGAAAGTTTGGGTTTACAAAGAAATGCTTCTCAGAAAGCTAATGGTAAACACAATAAGTACAATATGAAGAAATATTGCTTAAGAGAATATTTGAATGTCGCGTGAGCTTGAACAAAGTTTCTTAGGCGGCATCTTTCATCTTCAGCCTCTTTATATACTCCAAGGAATAAGGTTTGGAAGTTTGCATGGAATGCTACCACTGGAGGGCAGATATGGGTTTTCCAGGTTTTGCTGTGGCTGAATAAGTTAGGTAAGGTCGTCAGGAATGGTACAATTGCTTTTGTACTTTGGATAGTGACATGACCTTTATCCTAGTTGACTTCTGATCAGAGCGACGCTTCATGTTGGAACTTGTGAAGCTTGGTGATCAGAGTCAGAGGGAAGCTTGGATCCTCTTACCTTTGTACCTTCTGCTTCTGGACTCAGAGGAGAAGTACTTGGTCTTCAGAGCCAGCTTACTCTTGGACTTCATAATCTTCACTACTCAGCTTCTGGACCTTCAGAGCTTCTGGACCTTCAGAGCTTCTGATCCTTCAGAGCTTCTGATCCTTCAGAGCTTCAAGTGAACTGAATCTATATCAGAGCTTTACTTTCTTCAGATCTTCTGAAGCTTAATCTACTATTCAGATTGAACATAGTGAGTCTGAAAGCGTTGCGGAGGTTACTCTTTGAGCAAAGTGCTTCTGAATTATGTGTATTTAGATCAGAGTCAGAGCCTGTCATAAAAACACTCAGAAAATAACGTTACGGTACCATAATTGTTCATACACAATAGTTAACATGTAATCATCAAAACATAGAGTTATACTACTAGATCAAAACTTGATCTTACAGTAATTGCACAATTCAGTTAGTACAATCCATCAAAGCATATTCACAGATATCAACACATCCTATGATTAGCCACTTAGCACATATAAAGCTTGTGATTCAGTCAACAGCAATCATAGCAACAATCAAATCATAAACACATATGTCGGCCGAAGCCCCAAAAAACGGAGACACAATTCTCAAGTTTAACAACGGCCGAAGCCTCAGAAAAAAAATTTCAATTCACCTCAATCAACTTCATCACAATCAAATAAGCAAGTCGAAGTTATCAACGCCTAAATCATTAACTAGCAAGTAAGTTGCCCTCACCTCTAAATCGTTCAGCTTCGCAGTGCAGGGGTTCTTCACTCGCTTCCCCAACAGCTCCCAAGGTTTCCAAAACCAAACCTTTGAGCAAACATAACATTATACAGTCAAATACATTCGAAACAATCTAACAGTATTACCTAACGTCAGACGAAACTTTGAAATCTCCAGAGTATGATAATCTATGACGAAAGGACGAGTTTTTGCGAAAAAGAATTTTCTCTTCCCCCCTCAACGAGGTCTCGGCCACTCCCCCCCAATTTTAGCGTTTCAGCGCTTTTTTTTCGATCTAATTTAATTCCTCAATAATCTTAGGTCATGACTAGGGGTAAAACAATGCTCGGAAAAATTATCAAAATTGGAATGTAAATAGGGGTATTTGGGTCAAGATTTAGGCTCAAAAACTCAAAGTTGAAATTTTGTAAAAGCAATTTGATAGGGTTGTAGAGAATGCAGTTTATAGCAAATAATTCTAAAGGCACTAGGTTAAGTCGTGAATTTTTGGATCAAAAAGCAAACTCATAGAGAAAATGGGTATTTGAATAGTTTTTCAGATCTACGGCGACTCAGAGAGAATCCGAGCGATCAACGGTGAATAGGGAACGCATAAAAGGTGTAGAAGATGTTTGAAAGAATAAATCCAATTAAAAAGATGTTTTTGTAAAATGCTCAAAACTTTGAGCACAGAAAGACATAGAGAAAAACATCAGAAAGTAGAAACAAAGGCAAGGAGTAGAAAGGTTACCTCAGCGGCAATCCAACGCAACAAAAATCGGGAAGATCGGGCAAGAACGAAGAATTTTCTCTCCTCATTTCTCTCTCTACCCGCATGCTTCAATGGGGGAAATGGTGGGATTTTCTCATTTTTCTTCCTTTTATAGCGGAGGGAAAATGAGGAAAATGAAAGATTTCGTGGGTCCGGTCGTCTTGGTACTTTTTTCTGATGATTTTAGGCGAGTATTTGAAGACAGAAAGCCAAAATTCAAAATGAGATTCTTTTAATTGAAGAAAACGATCCAAACGCAGTATGGATCAATTTAAACCGAAAAACAACTTCTTGCAGCTGACGTCGGATGAAGAAACTTCCTTCTGAAGAAAGATCGCAATCATCGAAAGAAATGAGGGGTCGCGGATGGAAACTTTGTTAAAAGCTCCGAATAGAAAAAATCTTTATTCAGGGTCTTAATTAAAGTCCATGAGAAGATAAAGCCTAGCTTCGACAGACATCCGGTAAGCCAAACCTATTGTGTGTACAGTCCAGAGTTCCGTAGCGAAACACTGGTCATGGGAAAAATACGCGAAGGTTCTTATTTTTCTAACGATTTTGGATTTCGCTTAAACAGTACTCTAGGAGCATAAATAGCCTTTTTCGGACACTCTCGACCTTAGCCGGGTGTAGAAATGGCTCGAGCAATAACCTAAACTAACTATAGTACCATCCTTAGTCATTTTCTGAACTTTCTCCTTCATTAAGTCATCCGAATTTGCAAACACTTATTCAGTTTCCTTTCACGTTACACCGAAACCTAAGCGTGAATAGGAAATTAATTTATTTAATCTATAACTAAAACTAGGGTCTTACACAACCTAATCAATATCAATGTACAACTCCATAATTATATCATCAATGATTGCTTCACAAGTTGATCATGCATTCCACATTTTCTTCATTAAATTATTGAAGACTAATAAATTTATTTGAATTATGTGAAACCAAAAATATACAAGTCATAATAGAAATAACCTGATTACGCCCAGGCCAACTTGTTGTGAACTCTCTTCTTTATATTATTCATGTCCATATGTCGCGGTTTAGTTTCATGTACTTCTTCTAGCTTTCAAACATTAGACCTCCATTACCTTCAAATGCCCTACCATTGTAATACACAAAAGCAACTGACCGGCTCACTGTAGGTATGTAAAGAAATGGTTGGACAGGGATTGGGGGAAGTAAAGGAGAGAGTGGAAGACGTGTGATTAATTGTGGTTAGTGATACTAGTATAGGGTTAGAATATGCCTCATGTGAGATGAGTTAGGTTGAATGGAAGGCATCTCACATGTAGTGAGTGAGATGTGAATAAAATGTCTCACATGAGGCGATTTAAGTGTCCAATTGATGACAATGAGGAAATACCTCAAATGATGCGAGTTAGGTAAGGTGTCTCACGACGATTTTTTTTTTCATTCAGATTAGAAAATGTTTCATGTGAGGCGAGTTCTATATGCACACCACACCAACACCAGCTTTGGCCAAAGTCCAATTGATGACAATGAGGAAATGCCTCAAATGATGCGAGTTAGGTAAGGTGTCTCATGACAAGTTTTTTTTTCATTCAGATTGGAAAATGTTTCATGTGAGGTGCCAGTTCTATATGCACACCACACCAACACCAGCTATGGCTAGTGTCCAATTGATGACAATGAGGAAATGCCTCAAATGATGCGAGTTAGGTAAGGTATCTCACAACGAATTTTTTTCATTCAGATTTGAAAATGTTTCAGCTGAGGCGAGTTCTATACCACAGTACCACACCAACACCAGCTATGGCCAAAACTACACTAGTCTTAAAAATGTTTTTCATTTAATTTTTTTTTCTTTAGTAATTAGTTCATTTTAATTTGTATTATTAAAATAAATGAGAAACGGCAACTGAATTTGGATTTTACCAAATTAGCTCTATAGATGTTTTCTTTGCTTTGTGGGCTGGAGAGAACATATATATGCCTTGCACAACATCTCAACTCAACCTAGTTAGCTGGAAAGGAGAGAGAAGATGCACTACCCACCATGTTCACTGTTGTATTTTACAGCCTATCAGATACCACAGCTGTAACTCTCTCTTCCTCCCCCCGTTCACACTCCAGTTATTATATTTGTTAATGTAACTAATAGTATTATATTATATATGGGATATGGTTGAGGAGAGTATGCATAATCTGCAGCAGCATGCAAATCAATAAAAAAAATTGGATGCAATCACATACTTTAATGGACTTGGCAGCTTATTATTCAAGAAATATAAATTTATACAAATGGCAACTGATTGAGTAATATATATACCATGGAAGATGTAAAGCATATTCATTTCATATCAATTTTATTATTATATTGACCAGCAAAATCAGAATATAACCAACCTGCATCGTCCAGGGTCTAAATAGTGTGTTGTGTAGCCTGTATACCGAAATAAAACTAATTAGTATATGACGTTTCAAATATTAATGATAATCTGTAACAAAAAAAAATATTAATGATAGTCTTAAGGAAAATGTTCGGTAGCAGCCAGAGAGAGACAAGAATAGAATATAAGTGAAGTGATTAACTGATTATGAAAGTAATATATGATGAGATGATAAGAAGTTAAAAATAGAGAAATTAAAAAAAAAAATATATTTGGTAGGGATTTTTTTTTTTTAAATTATGAGCAGATATTTCTTAAGTGTAATCTAAACTCTTTGTCCCTGAATGATAACTCAAGTGGTAAGAGTTATGTGACATATAGGTTGGGGTGTGAGAGGTCCAAGAATCAAACCTTGAAGGATATAATTTATCTTTTCAATGTACCAAAAAAGAAAAACTCTTTGTCAACCAAAAAATAACTTTGTCAAAATTCCATGTTTATAATTTGTAGACAAAAAAAAACTCTTTGTCAAAATATCTATACAATATTTTTGTAGTTGAAGACTGGAAATACTCAATCTCAAGGCTAGTACGAGGACTCCAGGGGTTTGTTTGTTAAATTACTTTCCTAAAGACTTATTTAAATATTTAGGCTTAATATAGGACTTTTGGTCCCTCACTTATCACGATTAGCTAGGCAGTTTTGGTCTCTCATAGAATTTATTAGCCTACTGTGTCCCTTACATTTACTAATAGTTGCAATTTTGGTTTTCCGTCAACTTTCATCAAATATTTAACGGTTTTTTATTAGCTAATTGATGAGGGATTAGAGGTGAGGATTTCAATAGAGTTGATTAGGAGGCGAGGGATTTAGTGGAGTTTAATTTTTCTTTTTCTTTTTAATTGATTTTTTAATCAAAAATCGTTAAATATTAGATGTAAGTTGACGAAAAACCAAAACTACAACAGTTAGTAAATGTGAGGGAAGCTATAGACTAATAAATTTAATGAGAGACCAAAACTGTCAAATATTCCCTTGTGAATTATTATTGAAGTTAATTAAGATATAAATAGATAAACAAACGAATTTATATAAACATCTAATCATATCTTCTAATCTAATTTTTATATTTTTAATTTGATCATAATATTTTTTTATTATAAGGGGAAGGCAATTTGATCATAATATGAACAAATTTGTTAAACGTATCTATTTATAATTCTAATTTGAGGGAAAGATGCATCATCATTCATTAATATTTTAAAATTGTAAGATGAAGATGAAGAACACCATCATAAATAGTTTTTTTTTTATTTTGTTTTTGTAATGGGATTACAAAATTAAAGATTAAGAGTTGTCCCTAATTTTTTTTTTTAAATTA
Source organism: Lotus japonicus (assembly GCF_012489685.1). Taxonomy (NCBI): domain Eukaryota; kingdom Viridiplantae; phylum Streptophyta; class Magnoliopsida; order Fabales; family Fabaceae; genus Lotus; species Lotus japonicus. The sequence continues at coordinate 48,057,020 of NC_080042.1, read as the reverse complement.
AAAAAATTAATTAAATTATTATTTACACAAGTGAAAATTATTTTTTTCAGATATCATCAATGTCGTGTCAGCTATGTCGAACTCCGTCCTCATACGAGAACTAATACCAACATTTTCCAAAATGCAAAGACAAAAAACAATGTTCTTTTTCCTGATTAGAGACAAAAATTGAACCGAGCCACAAAGACATAAATCAATTTAATAATTAACCCTATAAAATATGTCCTCTGTATGATAACACTAGTAAAAATGGGGGCTGCAACTTGCAAATTAATTGCAATCTTACACGGGAAACTTTGAAACAGAAGAACGTGAACATGGTTTGAATCAGCTGTAACGACGTTTCATTGATTATTAGTTGTCCATTTCAGTTTGTCTTTTACAGCGAAGAACACGTTCTATTCTTTCTACTGCAAGGTAAATGAAATTTGAGGCGTGAATGTATGACTATGAGAAGCATGAAGTAGGAACATGCCCCACCACATTTTTCATTTGTAGGACTAAAACTTCCTTATAAGTACAAAAACAAGATGGCACTGTAGACCAACCCTGCAGAGAAGGAAGTTCCGGAAAATAGAAAAATAAAGTTTTAATTAAATACAATTTTAGGCCCTATTGTTTCAAGAGTACGTGTTTTGGTCCCTGTAGTTCTAATTATTCAAATAAGTTCATATATTTTCAAAATCGAACAAATTTGGTCCAAATTTTGATTTGTTATTCAATAACTAACAAAAAAGTTGGCCGCAGATCACAATTTTTACGCATGAACTGGAATAAATTGTATTTTCTTGTCATTCACATAAAAAAATTATGATTAACATTAACTTTTCTCCTTAGTTATTGGATGAAAATCTATATTTAGATAAGAATTGTTCAATTTTGAAAGTAGATAAACTTAATTTTAGCAGGTATAGACCTAAACATGCATTTTCAAAACTTTAGGGACTAAAAATGTAATAAGCAAAAAATAGAAGAGGTAGAAGAAAAATTTGGTTCATTACTGTATTGCTACTTTTCATTGTTCTTTTGTTGTCTTTCGCTGTAAGTTCTTGTCCTTCTTGGACAGTAAACTCTACTATTTCCATAAGAAGTTTTTTCTCATGGTTATATGTATAATATTTTTCTTTTCCGAAAAAAAAATTTAAAGATTTCTGCGCTAATTAATTTTAGTTTATAAACAACATATTATAAATAATATATATTAAATTTTAGTAGTAAAATCATGGGTGGTGAATAGAGCCATTTTTAACATGATATACTATATAGAATTGCCTAAAGAGAAGTGGTTGTCATATTTCTGCAGTTGCTGAGATGTAGATAAAAATAAAAGGCACATACATATGCATATGCACTCCTTAAATACGTAACAATTTGTGGATCTGGCTGACTTTATAATTACAGGACCCATATTTGAAAAAGAAAGTTTTTTACATGTAGACAAAAGGTTTACTTCACATGGGGCGTGCATGTGATGTGAATGTACACTTACATTTTCTGTCTACCATGTGGATTAACCCTTAGATTTTTCTGTCACCAGCTAAGCAATCCACCAAGTTGATTCTTATTTTTGTCCCCTCCCCAATTTAGTTTTTCCTCTTACCCTTCCCTTCCTAATATTCTTGTCCAAGTTAATTAATTAAAAATCTCACAAATGATACTCACAACAATCCCAATGACTGGTAATAGGGGAATTCAGGTTTTCAACACTAAAAGGATGGATCTATCCAACTTTTTTTTTTTCATTTTCTTGATGATCGATCAAATCTTTATTGCGAGTGGGAGCAGCAAGCCATGATGGATTCAAAATAACATGCTACAATTATTCTTAACCTTTTCTTAAAAAGTTTGAGACTTGCCTTTTTCTTTTTCCTTTTTTGTTTTTTCTCATAAATGGCTTATTCCATTTTCCATATAATACTCCCTCCATTAATATCGTATTTAAAAGACATTTTATCCTAATTCTATAAAATTAAGAAAAATAGTTACTATTGCTTTCGGGAAAAAGGGTAGCCACTAACAATAATCCTTGTTAAAGTTTTTATTAATTTTCTTAAACTATTTTTATTTAAAAGGTTACAAATTGTTATCATTTTAATAAATTGACATTTTCCTCCTACTTAATGTGTTTAAGAAGTTGTGTAGCATACCTCATGAGGGTTAAATAACTTCATTCTAAGTAGTGTTTACAATGAGAGGGTTGAAAACTCACATATTTTACTTTAATTTCTATAAATATTACTATTGGTCCACCTAGACTGAAGTTATAACTTTGGACAATTTAACAACATATCATGTTAAAACAGGTTTATATATATGAATTTTCATTTTACTTTTTTATAAAATTCAGTATTTTTTTAGCAGTTTTATGGTAGACGACAATGTCAAAAACTGATCTGGACCAATGAACTTTCACAGTTTTAAGATCATTTAATATACAAAGCCTAAAACTTTCACATGGTAATTTAGGAAGAAAAATCAAAAGTTAATAATAATATGAATTGGTATAGAAGCTTCGTTAGTGGAGTGTTAAACCTACTTTCTCTCATTATTTTTTCTTCATTATATTATGGCTTTAAGAAAGCTTCATTTGGCATATAATATCTTGTTCAAATCTAGTACTACCAAGTAAACAACTACATAGAATATGGAAGTACTGGAGAGTAAATTGTAAGCAATCATAACCATGTGTAAAAGATTTTCTTTAGTAACAAATCAGCTTATCACCTCTCACTTATAAGTAACCGTAAAAAAGAAAAAAAAAAATTCCAAGTCTTGTATAGATTCATTGGAACGTGGAAGCACGTGCTCATAGCATAATTAAGGCAATAAACAAAATTCTTAGCAATCCCAAGGTTATAATGATTAATGTATTTTAACCATAAGAGACACAATTACCAAAGCTATTACGCCATTGCCATTTTGCCAACCCTAATTAAGATCTCCATTTTGGTCTGCCAACAACATTTTTATAAGAGGGTGATAATTAAACGGGCCACACTGTGGGCCCTAAGAAAGAAGCATTTATTTAAAAGGCCCATATTGTGAAAGGAAAGGGTGGAGGGTCCTTGTGCCCATAAACAACAACTCACATTAGGGTGAAGAAAGGGAGAGAACTAGCAACAGAATTCATTGCTTTCTTGTTTATTTTTCATTTTCTATTTTATTAATCAAACTTTTTGAATTTCCTACATTTTTTATTATTATTATTTTCACTCATATCCATTACTGTGATGTAAGACTCAAATGGATAACTGGATAAGCTTGAAGTGCCCAGTACTGTCAATATATGGACACTATGTAAGTTAATTTCTTCCTATCTCTTCTTTATCATCCAAACGGACCACAAAGCAAAAGAAACCATCAACCTCAAAGTCAAACAGGATAAAGATGAACAGTTCTCAAAATCTTGAGATCATAGGGTATAAAACAAATAATAAAATATCCTAAAAGCATAAATAAGAGCTGAAAGTTGAAACAAAAGATAAATAAAATCAGGAATAGTGTGTCACTGTTCTTCAGCCACGTCTCACTATAGTGCCGTCATTGCTGGGTCATTTAAAATTGATTAGTCTACCATCTTTTTTTATTAAATACCTTCTACCCCTACAATGCTGGTTAAAAACTGTTATAAATTATAGATTTTGTGGGAATTTCTGATCGATACATCTGTTGGGTTTCTGTAGTTTTTTTTTTTTTTTTAACATGGTGTCTGTAGTAAAAGCTAGTAAATTGAAATTCTTGATTTATTTATATATTTATATCAATGTGTCTTGAGTTTCATTGCTTCACTATTTACACATTTTGATAAGTAGGGATGAGGTTTGAGTTCAACAAGGGTGGGAAATGTCCACATCTGGGGCTTCATTGATTCCAATTATCTGGCGTCAGTGACATTAAATATTTCAGCCACTAGGGGAAAAGTTCAAAATTCCAATTTTGAATAAAAGCGATGGACACTAATAAAAGTGGCTATTTGCGCTTCTGAAAGGATGGTACCTGTATATTCATTAACCTAAACCCTATGAATTCGTTTTTAGAGTATATAAGAAAAATTCATGTTAACAAATAGAGGGATAAAACTAAAGGACACACTTGAAAATTTGATCTAACTAACAAAACAGTATAGACACGTATCTTTTAATTCTTTTAATGTGTTTTTATAACTTTTGCTTCAAAAAATTTGGATGGGAGTGTTCATGCTACTTATCGACATGATGAATTTGATAATTCAAATCAAACTAATGTAGTCAGTTAAAAATTTGGGGTTCCTCCATATAAGTTTTATACATAATAAACCATAACAAGTTACGCTAAAAAGGTATGAAACCCCTCTCCTTAATTAGTAAGTAATGTAAAGTTGTAATTAAAAAATTATAATAAATAAAATAATATCTGCATTTGTAATTGAAGGATAAGAAACTCTAAAATTCAAGATTTCAGAATAAATAAAAATAACGTGGAAAATTTTTAAAAAATAATTGCTTCATTTAAAAAAAAAATACCAATTCGATGACCTTTTTTTTTGAAATCTAATTCGATGACCTGAACCAAACCAACCTGGTTTAGTTCGAATTTGCAGAATTGTTTTTACCAAACTTCACCAAGTGAATTTAATCCATTCGAATTCTATTTTCTCACAATCTCGAACGCACTCAACTCGTAATTAACACCCTATTTTTCGATTAGCTTAGACTGATTTTTTTTTGATGTGATCGAGAATGAGTACTGAGTTCTTAAAGATGGATTTATAAAAAAGAGCAACATGAAAAAAAATGGTGCACTTATAAACCATGCTTTTACAACTAAAATTATGTACAATTTATTTACAATATGATTCTTATATGTTAAAACTTATTTACAAAGAAGTGATATTATCTTGTGAACGAGATTTTTTTTTCATGATAGACAAAGCCCATATAAAACAAAAAAAAATAATAATTGATTGACCATTAATTCTAGAAGGGGAATGTATAAATGATTGAGATAATAAATAACGATAATGTGAGATGGACATACGACTCTCTCCGACATACTTTAGGACATGTAGGTTTGGGGAGGTTTTTCTTAAAAAAAGAAAGAAAAGAAGAAAAAAAACCTAATCTAGAACCGCAAGAATCGTGTGTCTTTTTTCTTGCAAGATTTCTGCGACGGCTTACTGAGGTTTGAAACTGTCACATAAATATTGGACTGGGCGATGTCCCTGGGTCCCTCGCCCAGGAGACTTGACCCTGGGCGGGGGACGCACCATGACCTTGGGCCTCCCTCCCCGAGGCCCCACTGGCCTATCTGAATAGGAAGGAGGCGCCGAAGCCCAACTCCACCTCTATAAATAGGAGGGAAATACCAATTGTAAAGGACTCTTAGCTCATTTGAATAATAATAGCATTAAAATTCAGCTACATTTTCTCTCTCTAAGTGGTTAGAGCTTCTCTCTCTAAGAATTCTCATCACCTTCCTCATACTTTGGGTACTACCTTCCCTCTCTATGTTCTAGCATGGAACATTTGGCGCCGTCTGTGGGGATCGGTAGATTTCGATTCCCGGAGTACGTGGATCGTGATTCGGTGGAGTGAAGCTCGTTTCTCTGTCTGATTTCTCTCCAGTTTTTTTTTTTATGGATCTTGATTTGATTCCCGCGCAATTCGCAATTTGATTTCGAGAAGTTCAAGTTTCTATGAAAACTGGTGCGATTCAAAGGCAAGTGGTTGAATTCTCGGTTCGTCGCCAGAGCCTGATGGAGCCATCTCGCCGACGACGAGGCAAGGAACCAGAGCGAAGTTACATTTCTTCCCCGCACACCGCGAGTTTGGATAGATATCGCCGTGCAGAAGCACGTCGAGCGTTAAGTCGCAACTTCAAGATGCAAAATGAGTGTTTACAGGAGCAGTTGAGTTACTCTCTCCTCCGGCAGTGGAATCAAGAGGAGGAGGAAGCTGCGGCTACGACCGGAACCAAGCCTTTCTCGGCGGCAGTACGAGAGGTGACTGTACCGGACGACATGACGAGCCTCGTGTTGGAGGCGTACGACGGAAAAACCAGTCCAAAGAATCATCTGTCTCGTTTTGAGGCGAAGATGACGAAGTACGCGGTTTCCGACGCTGTGAAATGCAGGATGCTTCCATCAACGTTTCGAGGCGCGGCAAAGGAATGGTTCACAAATCTGCCTCCAGGATCCATAGCTAAGTTCCGTGATTTCTCATCAAAATTCCTTGACCATTTCTCTGCAAGGACGATCGAGGATCTGTTTGATACTCGGCAGGAGGAACGTGAAACCTTGAAACAATATGTGAAACGATACAGTGCCATATCCGCGAGGTTCGAGGAATTGCAGCCACGCTTATTCGTGTGCGCTTTCAAAGGCGGTTTGGCCTGGGGAGAATTTTATTGCGAGCTGAGTAGGTAGCTGGCATGCTCAATGAAAGAAGTTTGCGCCTGAGCGCAGTACTACATCTTAAAAGAGGAAATTGAAGCACACAAGAGGAAGGGCGAGCGAGTAGCAAAGGTAACTCTGGCAAGGGAAAAGGTACAGGACAAGGAAATGAGTCGAGAGCACGGCTTCGGACAAGCTGGCCGATTCATAAAGAAGAATAAAGGGAAATTACTCCGCCCAAGAATGGGGGATAGGACACACTGGTGCTCGCGCCGAGAAGCAAAGGTAAGCCAGCGAATGAGGTCGCAGGGATGCTCAAACAAGGAGCTAGCAAAGTTACTTCTCGAGGCAGAAATTGAGGACATGAACAGAGTCGGCGAGCGTAGAAAGGACCCCAGAAGCGAGGCGGGCAGTCCTTTGAGGTGGTGTGAGTACCACAACTTTGAGGGCCATAACACCACCGACTGTTTCATGCTGAAGGGTCAAATCAGGCGGTTGATCGGGGCGAGACGTCCGCAAGCGGCGAAGGGAAAGAAATTTGAAGAAGTTGACAGCGGCGAGGGCGGAGGAACGGTTGAAGCAACGAACACAATCGCTGGAGGTTTCGAAGTTTGCAACGACGTATCAGCGGCGGGCCGGGAGATAGTGGGGGCGACAACATCGGTACAGGTGTATCCAGAACCATTTGGGTGCCCACATCCAGACATAGTGATATCGACCGCAGATTTCGAGGGAATCAAGGCCCATACGGACGATCCGGTAGTGGTAATGGTAAGAATAAAAGGTTTCAATGTACAGAGGGTGCTTTTAGACCAGGGCAGCTCGGCGAATATAATCTATGAGAACGCATTCAGACAGATGGGGCTGACGGACAAGGATTTAAAGCCATACGAGGGAAGTTTGGTAGGTTTCTCCGGGAGACAAGTTCAGGTACGTGGCTACGTAGAGTTGGATACAGTTTTCGGAGTGGGCGAGGACGCCGAGCTCTTGAGGATAAAATATCTGGTCCTACAAGTCGCGACAGCTTTAACATCATCATAGGGCGAGGTACCTTAAATCGCCTCCATGCAGTGATATCTACGGCCCACCTTGCGGTAAAATTACCCCTACTTTGCGGGAGGATAGAAAAACTGGCAGTAGACCAAAAGGGGGCGAGGAAGTGCCATAGCCATTGCCTCAACCTGTATGGCAGAAAAGGAGCTGGCGACGCGCACAGGTGCCACGAGATTGGGACGTCTGAAGGCGGTGAATGCGAACAAGAGCTTTTGGGAGCACAAAGCCAGAGCAAAGACGATGAAAGGAAGGGGAGGAACACACCGTAGAGGGGTGGCCGCGACGACATTACGTTTGGGATTTTTGGTCTGACGCTTTGGAGTCATTGCAGAGGGATTGCAAGGAACAAAGGTAATTCAGACACTAGACAAGTTCGCACCAGAGTAAAGGAACGAAGATTCGTAATCGCAAAGGAACGAAAGGAATGAGTAAGACAATGCTGTTATAAGCGGGGAGCGACGTGTGGAGGAAAACGTGTAGGAAGAAGTTGTGGACGGTTACCGAGGGATGTGGAGGAAAAAGAGAGGTTGTGCCCCATGACGTCAGGAAATGACATGATTACGCTTGCGAAATTCTGGGGAGTGAGAAAGACGCATTAAATGAAAAGCTGCAACGGTTGCTGCCGATTGGTTAAAATTCAAATTGTCAAAGTTTTGACGTGACTGGAAGGGACATGTCAAAGGTAGCGATTGAGATTTTGTGGATTCACTGACCCTGGTGTCACTTCAAGGCTCGACGCGTGGGATGGACACAACACGCGATGGAGTATCACGATTCAAGGCACGTGTATAACTATGTTGAGGCGGGCGGACTAGAAGCCTTCGCCACAAGCCTGCTTGTGGACTTGGATCGCCCGGAAGAGGAGGGCACAGCTGGAGATCCAAAGTGTTGATTGTAAAGGCTTTATTTATCAGGCCATGTTGGCCATTGTTTTTCACTTCAAGATTTTTAAGGTTTTTTAGGTCTTAGTCAGTATTCTTAGGGATTTCGCATTGTTTCTTGCTTAAAGACACACTTAGCTCTCATGCTTCGAACTCGGTGTCTTGTGGACTTGTGGACTGGGTGAGGCCCCTGGGTCCCTCGCCCAGGAGACTTGACCTTGGGCGGGGGACGCACCATGACCTTGGGCCTCCCTCCCCGAGGCCCCACTGGCCCATCTGAATAGGAAGGAGGCGCCGAAGCCCAACTCCACCTCTATAAATAGGAGGGAAATACCAATTGTAAAGGACTCTTATCTCATTTGAATAATAATAGCATTAAAATTCAGCTGCATTTTCTCTCTCTACGTGGTTAGAGCTTCTCTCTCTAAGAATTCTCATCACCTTCCTCATACTTTGGGTACTACCTTCCCTCTCTATGTTCTAGCACGGAACAAATATTTTTCTCAAGTGCACAAATTGTGATGGTCAAAAACCGTCAAAATCTGCATATTGGATGTTCATTCTCATTCAAGCTGATCATATGAGGATCATCAAATTTGATCCATAGGATGAGCTTTCTAGAGCTTGAGGCTTTCAAGGTGGGAATAACCTCCAACTGTGCGTGATTTTGTGCCTGTAATGGACGAATATCCCACACCTTCGTATGCCTAGCTCTTTGGAGGTTTTCATCCCTAGGAAAATGTGTGAATAATTCATCAAGTTTTCTAGTTTTCCGATGTACTACAAGCATATTACACCACCTGCTTTCTTCATACCTTGGAACATCTTAGTGGCTTCAGGACGAACAATGAACTTAATTGCGAGTTTCCTTCAAAACTTGCTTTTTAAAATTCCCCTTCTTAAGGATACTTGATCCTTCCTTGAGAAAGGATTGTCCCATCTCTTGCTTCTGAGCAGGGGCGGACCCACAGCATAGTGAGGGGGTTCAGTTGAACCCCCTGAAAAAAAGAAAATTTTCACTTACCCTCTTATATAGTTTTTTTTTGAACCCCCTGAGAATTTTAATTTGCACCTTACTCTTCTCTCTCACACACGTACAGACTCACTCAGCCTCACCCTCTTACTCTCGCTCTGCTACCCTAGGTCTGGACGTCTGGTCAAGCACACACGCATAGCGTCGGCGCGCCACCGGCCACCACCAGTCCAGCCGCGCATCTGCGGCTCTGCCTCTCTATCTCTGTATCTCTGCAGCTTTGCTATCTCCGTATTTTTTTTTCCACCAAAATCTCTTTCCTCTTTCTCGCTCTGTTCTAGAATTTTCCTTTTCCTCTATTTTCTCGGAGATTTTCCGAGTTGCCAAACACCGACATAATCCTGCAGAATTGTAAGATCCCGAATTAAATAGTTAGATTATTTATTTACTTTAGTCGTGTTGATTAATTAAGTAATTATATTCTATTGTTTTATGTTATTTTCATGACTCGAATCCTATTACGAGTCACGAAAACTATTTATATAATAATTAAGTTCAGATTATGTTAAGGTTGACGTTGTAGTCAGCTTAAGTAATAGCACGAGCCATATTCGCACCCGACTATGGTCGAGAGTGTCCGAAAAAGGTTATATCCGCTCCTAGAGCACTGTTTAATAGAATTTTAGAATTGAAGGGAGAATAAGAACCTCTAGGTATTTTTCCCATGACCAGTGTTTCGATACGAAACCCTGGACTGTACGCTTGTTAGGTTTTGCTTCCCGGAAGTCTGTCGAAGCTAGACTTTAACTTCTCGGATACTTTAATTAAGACCCTGAATGAAGAGTTTTTCTATTCGGAACTTCTAACGAAGTTTCCATCCGCGAAGTCACAATTCTTTCAGCAATTGCGACATTTCTTCAGAATGAAGTTTCTTCATCCGACGTCGACTGCAAAATGTAGTTTTTCGGCATAAATCGACTCACACCATCTTTGAGACGTTTTTCTCAATTAAATGAACCTTGATTTGAGTTTCGACATTCTGTCGCCGAATACTCAATTTTTATCGGCAGATGAAAGTACCAAAACGACCGGAACCGCGAAATATCGATTTTTCGGATTTTCCCCTCTCCTATATAAAGGGAAAAAATGAGAAAATATCTCATTTTCTCCCAAAGTGGCCGAAGCTTAGAGAGAGAAAGAGAGTGGAGTAGAGCTTTTTCAATTCTTGCCCGATCGTCCTGATTTCGGAAGCTACGCGTAGGCACAGAGGTAAGGATGCTTAATCTTACTTATATTTCTGCTTTCTATCGGCTTATTCTATCTATTTCTGTGCTCAAAGTTTTGAGCTTTTTCTAAAAATGTCTGATTACCTCGATTTTTGTTTCCAACTATCTTCTACTGCAACCCAACATGCTATAATCATTGTCGGATCGTTCGGATTTTCACCGAGTCGCCGTAGATCTGAAAAACTGACTAAAAACCCATTTTCTTCACATGTGCTTACTTTATTATCAAAAAGTCGCAACCAAGCTTAGTACCCTTGAGATTAAGTGCTATAAACGTCGTTGTGAACAACCCCATCAATTTTGTTTTTCAGAATTTCAACTTTGAGTTTTTGGTCATTAATTCTGGACCAAAATACCCCTAAGTCGTATTTTCAGTCGTTAAATATTTCTGAGAGTTTCCCTGGCCTAGATATCACCTACGAATTCCTAGGAATTATATTAGATCGAAGAAAAAGTTCGGAAATCCTATTTTCTAAAGTGGCCGAAAATTTTTGGAGCTGTACTGTGTCCAAAAATAATTTTTGGGTTAGTACGGCCTGAGCCATAGCGTAGCTCTTTCCGTTGCGAAATTTTAGCTGTGGTTTCGTGTCATTCTGAGTTCTGTAGCTCGAGTTATGCGCGTTTTAGCGAACGAAGTCTCTGTTGTCCGTTCGTGCCTAAATGTCGAACTCTAGAGCTTCGAAAGCTTCTTTTCGGGTTTTGATAGTGTTATTAGTTGTATTGTTTCTTAGCGACTAAGCAATGATACTTTGCTTAAGGTTTGGAACGAGTTGAGCTTAGGAAAGAGACTTTGGAGTAATTGGTGAGGTTTCACAACTGGGGAGGACGCCCGGGGAACTTGCTGAGTTCGGGAGCTTTATTTTGGATTGGACTGGGATGTTGAGCTTGGATGGATAAATTGGCTAAGGTAAGGGTAACTCAGTTTTAGAGCGTCATTTGAGTCTTGCATGATTTATTCGCACTGCATGCGCTTGAGATGAAGATGTTTAATTTGATTGGCGTTGATTGAAATATTGTATGCTTGCTTATGTTGACTGTTTCTGAGGCTTGTGCCAAATGTTTTCTGGAGGCTTCGGCTGAGTGAACTTATTGAGACGTGTGACTCCGTTTTCTGAGAGGCTTCGGCCGTTTACTTGTTTCTGTCATTGAACTGAGTTAGTATGCAATTGAGTTGATTTATGTTCGTTGATAATAGGAATAACATGTGGTTACTCTGAATTGATCATTTGCTGGGCATTGTTGTTGACTGACTTGACATATAGGCTTTGGTCCTTAAGTGGCAATGAGGTGGGTGTGGTCCCGCGTGATTGTCCCGTCTTTCGAGGCGTTATAAAGTGGCAATGAGGTGGGTGTGGTCACGCGGGATTGTCCCATCTTTCGAGATGTTCTAAAGTGGCGATGAGGTGGGTGTGGTCCCACGCGATTGTCCCGTCCGTAGTGGCGCTAAGTGGCAATGAGGTGGGTGTGGTCCCGCGTGATTGTCCCGTCTTGAGAGACGATATTGATCGATCCAATTTGTTAGAAGAATATAGTTGCATTATAGGGCACTAACATTTGATTTTGTTAATACGTGATTTAATTCTAGGTTGATTGATTATGTTTATATATATATAATTAAATTCTATGTTGCTGATTTTGCTATATGCGTTATTGGATCATATTGTGGAGCCTGTGTGGCATACTGTGTGGGCCTTGTGCCGTTGTGTGAAGCATGTGTGGCATATTGTGGGGCCTTCGTGGCATATTAAGTGGCAGATCAATGGTTTTCGTTCCAGGTGACTGTCCCGTCTTGCGAGACGCCTTTGATTTGACATGTCTTGGTAGTGACACATAGTTGTACTACAGGGCACTTATATATTGGATTTGATTTGATGTATATTTTTAAGGTTGTTGATATCTGATTTGAGGTTATTGTCATATGAGTTGATTCTATGTTTGTTGAGGTTGTTTATATCTGGTTTAATTCTATGTTGCTGCTTCTATTGATATCTATCTTTGATTATATTGTTAGCTTATCTGTTTGTGGTATCTATGTTGTTAAGTTGTTGATATCTAGATTAATCTATGTTGCTAAGTTGTTGATATCTGAGTTAAATTCATATCGTTGATTTTGCTGATATATGATTTGATTTCATGTTGTTGGATATATGTTGTCATTTATCTTGAAATAAGTTGCTAGTTTATGTGCCATGATATGCACTTAAATTTGAATAGCATGTTTTTCTGTTTTATACGTGGTAGTTGTATGGAGTTAACCCTTTCTATTTGCTACTTGTTGTTTGGGTGCTTAACGCTATTAGGCGATGGAGAATCTTCGATGGAGCTTGATCTTCGTACGAGTCGGAGAGAAGAACTTGAAGATCTGTGGATGACTCGAAGAATAGAGTCGGGTGTAGGGCTAAAGCGTTGGGTTAGAGAGCTTACCGTTATTGGTTTAAGCTTGCATAAAGATTTTAGGAATTTATATTTGAGGTTTCGGGTAGGTTCTGATGCATTGCTTTCATGCGGTTCCCCGATGTGGAGATCGTAGGGAGTATGTCGGATTCATGGTGTCATTGCATAATAGGTTTTTTTGTTGAGTTGTTTCTATTGGTTAGGTCTTGTAGTTGGCAGTATGCATGACATGTTTTGGAAATACATTTGAAAAGAAAAAATATACTCGTGTTTATACATTCTTTTGAAAAATATTGCATATTTATTTTATTAGCTTGTTACCGTAACCCTTGAAAATCGGGGGTTACAAGAATCGTTTCGTTCCGATCGTGATCCCACCGATTTTCAATTTCTCACTCAGATTCTCTATATTGATTCTGCTATTTCGATTAAGAGTGAGAAAAGCGTTAGGTGTGGTGAGTCAAACTATTTGGAAAATTGAGCAAGCTACATGAACTGGTGCGGGAAGCTGGATTCATCATCGAACTTGAATTTCAATCACTTCGTTGTTGTTGTTACCTGTTTGTTGTTGAATTTTTTCCTCCATTTTCCCGCCAATTTCTCTCAAGTAACAATAATCGAGAATTTTATTCCCATGAAAAGGTGTTTATTGTTTTTCCCTAATTCATGTGTGAAGCACTGAAGCTTGATTGCTAAATTGATTTTGGTGAAAACTGAAATTCTGAAAACCCATGATTGATTGATAATTTGATATATATATTTCACCCATTTTCAACTCGAGGGGGGTGAAAAACTAATTGAGTTAGAAGCAAGCGATGGGAGCTTGGGTAATCTGGATATCTGTCATCTTTTTTACATAGGGCAATGACATTAGATGATTTAGATCTTGCTTTGTTCACAGGAAAGTTCTATTCTAAATTGCTATGGATATGAAGGTTTTTTCTTTTTTGATTGGCTGGTCACGGATAGCCAAGTTACTCCTTTGGCTCAAGTCATTGTTTCCCTGTCTGATTTGTGTTATTCTGCATTTCTTCTCCCCTGCAATTCTCATTGTTGTTGTTATTTGCTTTCTTTCTTTGTCTATTTTTTTCTCTTCCTCTAATTTGTATCCTGTTAGAGCTAGAGCTAGTGCTAGTTAGTTGAAGTAATGAAAATTAGTCATTCGATTTAGTTACATTTTTCTCTCTTTTCGGTTCTATCTTTCTACTTCCTATTAAAAGTATCCCTTTTCATAATTTGTTGTTGAAATATTGCATTTGGTTAATGAAATACCACATTATAGTACTATGAAAACTTTGCAGTTTATGCACTGACTTGAAATACCAATTATGTGCTACATTTGAGTGAAATGTGTGTTGATGTGATTTTTTTATCTCCCTTGGTATAAGCTTGAATTGAAGCAAACTGTTTATGTGTTATGTAAGTGCTGTTAGGACAACACAATCTTGACCTTGATTATTGGTCATGAGGTATATAAAGAATTCTGATTATGATATGCTTGAATCAAAAAATTGAACCCCTGACCCCAGGGTCCTGGATCCGCCACTGCTTCTGAGTTTAGAGAAACCATGATGACTTCCCTAAACGCTTGCATCTCCGATCATACATTTGAGCTAACCTATATTGATTTCTCAAGTGACAAAAATATTTAAATCCCCATAACTTGAGATTGAGGAAGCTATGTGTGATGTCAAGATTAAGCCTTCCAAATTTCTCTATCAGTTCTAGCTCATGAACCATCATCCCTTCTTAAGGCATCAACCACCACATTATTCTTTCTTGGATGGTATTTAACTCATAAATATAGTCCTTAAGGAACTTCATCCACCTTTGCCTAAAATTGAGTTCCTTCTAGCTGAAGAGTTGTTTAAGACTTTTGTGATCACTAAACACTTCAAACTTGACCGCATGTAGGCCGCGATATTTTTAGTTTAAAATACATCATTAACCCATTCTTAGAAGCACCACAATAGACATCAGAGGTTTCTAATGAGTACGGAATAAGTAAAATTGTTTTTAGAATCACTCCCCTCCTCTTCTCTTAACGAAACAAGATAAGAATTAAAATCTCTCTATTCTCCCTCCCCCCTACTTTAAAATATCTCTCTTTGCATTCCCTCCTTTGAACCAAAGTCACCCTAAAGAGAACAACTTCACAAGAAGCTAATCTTCCTGTAAGTCCATTATTAGGGAGAAATTAGAAATATTGATATCAAACATCAAGTAAGGGGATGGAAATCTTATATCCCAACAGCCAACAGGTCCTTCACACCGCCCCTCCAATTAATATGTACCAAATCATTAAAAAATAAGACATTAGCTTTTCTTCACCTCTAACATGGCAGCACACATCCTGCTGCTCCACCCATGGTGCTATTGCAAACTGGAAGGTTATTCTCCTTTAAGAGTATAGGTGACCAAAATTGGTTGAGCTCTATGAAGCAAGTGGAGAATTGATTTTTGTTGGATGCAGAAGCTACCCAAGGTAGCGTGCGCCAAACTCGAGTAAGGAGACTGAAACTCACTTTTAGGTGGGTGGATCCTCTGCAGCAGTTAATTTCCTCAATCCCTCTGCAGTGAAATTTATGGTCGTTGGATGCATCCTACGGTTCATATATTTTAAACATAAAAAAATCATTTAATTAGTAAAGTACACAAGCACGTGATGCAGCGGCGACGGAGAAGCGTTACGGCAAAGACGAACAACCGCCTATCAACCCGGTTGTAACCCCTCCACCACCGCGGTGTTCAACGGCAAACCACCAGAATGTTGTCATCCATTTCTGTCGTCTCCTTCCAGTCTTTAGGCACTAAACCAGAAGCAATTGAATCTGCACAAATATTACTAGTCGACTTCAACCCGGTTGCAATTGCAGATTTCAACATTTAGGGCACTTAAACCAGAAGCAAAACCAAATTGGGTCAAATGAATCTGCACAAATTGGGGGTGAAACATGGTGTTTTGGATCTCTCTTAAGTCTACAAATAGGAAAAAATTGCAAAACGTGAGAAGAACGGAAACGATTGAACATGGCACTTTTGTTTCCAATCACCATTGAGGAACACAGTTACTGGACAACGGTGGTGCGAATTGGTGGCCGGAGTAAAGAAGAAAGTGGTTGCTGCTGCCGTGGACCGTGGTTCATCTTCAGACTTCACTATAATGCTTCCCTACTGTGTCACGTGCCTGTTCTTCGTCTTCATTACTTATTTTTAATGTTTAACACATCTGAACCGTAAGATGAATCGAACGGCCAGATATTTCGCTGCAGAGGGATTGAGGAAATTAGCTGCTGAAGAGGATCCAGATCCAATCCCACTTTTAGAGATGAAGTGGGATTGGATCTGGATCCTCTTCAGCAGCTAATTTCCTCAATCCCTCTGCAGCGAAATATCTGGCCGTTCGATTCATCTTACGGTTCATATGTGTTAAACATTAAAAATAAGTAATGAAGACGAAGAACAGGCACGTGACACAGTAGGGAAGCATTATAGTGAAGTCTGAAGATGAACCACGGTCCACGGCAGCAGCAACCACTTTCTTCTTTACTCCGGCCACCAATTCGCACCACCGTTGTCCAGTAACTGTGTTCCTCAATGGTGATTGGAAACAAAAGTGCCATGTTCAATCGTTTCCGTTCTTCTCACGTTTTGCAATTTTTTCCTATTTGTAGACTTAAGAGAGATCCAAAACACCATGTTTCACCCCCAATTTGTGCAGATTCATTTGACCCAATTTGGTTTTGCTTCTGGTTTAAGTGCCCTAAATGTTGAAATCTGCAATTGCAACCGGGTTGAAGTCGACTAGTAATATTTGTGCAGATTCAATTGCTTCTGGTTTAGTGCCTAAAGACTGGAAGGAGACGACAGAAATGGATGACAACAGTCTGGTGGTTTGCCGTTGAACACCGCGGTGGTGGAGGGGTTACAACCGGGTTGATAGGCGGTTGTTCGTCTTTGCCGTAACGCTTCTCCGTCGCCGCTGCATCACGTGCTTGTCTACTTTACTAATTAAATGATTTTTTTATGTTTAAAATATATGAACCGTAGGATGCATCCAACGACCATAAATTTCACTGCAGAGGGATTGAGGAAATTAACTGCTGCAGAGGATCCACCCACGTTTTAGATTGGATCCTCGTTTGTCCATTTAAACGCAATTCTGGATGGATCCCAACATGCTCTAAATCGCTAAGCAGAAAAGATCCTATCTTTCTTAACAGCTTGTGGTACCAGAAAGCATAGGGGTAGTGAACATGCATCAAGGAACTATTACCAAGTAGTGGTTCCCCTAACCGAATGTACTAAAGAGATGCTATATGAAACTTCAGATTAATGAACCGATCTTGCTAATTTTTGAATTCAAATTTAATCTTTTCTTTTTTAATCTTTTGTAACAAGGTATTTTTCTGTTGTGTACTCTATTTATACTCATGTAATCTGCATATATTTTAATGAGAGCATTTTATATCTTTTATCCTTTTCTATAGTATACAGCCTCTATGATCAACAGAATAGATAAATTTCCAATTAGGGACAATGAAGCATTTTAGCCTGCATGCAAGGTAGAAACCAAATTCACTAAGTACAAATTTCAGGTAAATGCTGAGAAGGCAAATAGCTTAGATTATAGAAGGCAAATAGCATCAGCAGCCACACTAGTAATAAAAGACAAGCATTTCTCCACTTGTAAAGAGATTTAGTAAAAGACATAGGAGCAGGCTATAATCAACTTGCAAAAAGTACAGCTATAATTATTTGCTAAACAAAGTTAGCAAATAGAATCATAAATTACACCACTTGTTGGCTTTTAAGTCCCAAGTTGACACCCATTTTTCTAAATCTTACTTAGTAAGACCCAACTGTACAGAAGTTAGCCGCATCTTACTAAATTGACATATTTGCGGCCAAGATTCATTGACACCAAGGACAAGTCATGAACACACATACAGACACATATATCGTGCTCTCACTTATTCAAAAGAAAGAGATTATGAAGTTACAACTTGAAATTTATTAATGTACTTCCATACTCCGACAAAATAAGAGGGAGTACATTAGTAACCACTGATAGGACCATGGCATATTGTGATTTCTTTGCAGATAAGTTCTCCTTCATGAAGAACCAAATCATGTATCTTTCCTAGTAATTGGAAAGAAGGAAATTATGTTACACAACACTTAGCTCCAATTAGGTTGTTTATACCTTTACCAAAGTCCTGTGTCCACATGCTGAGATTGCATAAGAACACAATATTAATTACATTTACTCAGTTAAATCATGAGCCAACTAAACAAAAGGACCATACTGAAGCGGACATGCAGTTTGGGCTTCATAGAATATAGTCATACAGACAACAATTCAGTTTAGTATGAAAACAGCTTTTCACCATGCTACTAGAGAAGACATGAAAACAGCTTTTCACCAGAATAGGTTCTAAGGATGGAAATCACATCACCCCACAAAATATGAGCGTTTCTTTTCAGACGAAGACCCCAGAGAACAAAATGTAGTGCACAATGCAATGAAACTCAGTCCTTTTACTCTTACCGAAACCTTTAAACCAAAAAGACTTTTGTTATGATCCCAGAAGACCTAGTGAAGGCTGAAGACATGTACTCTAGATCTAACTGCCTTCACAGAATCTAAAGGTAACTAAACACTTTTCTGCATCAGAAACAATTCATACAACTACAAGGAAATAAACCATTTTCAGGTCTGTAAATATGCAGTATACATTATGATAAATCACTGACTCTCTGTTCAAATATAAGACATGAGCATGGATGAAATATTGAACTTCCAAATTTGCTTTTCCAGAAAGAATCTCTCTGTTTCAAAGGAAAGAATGAGAAATGGCAGTTGAATTAGAATAAAACTCGCCAGAAGTAGTCAGATTAAAAATTCACAAGACTCCAATGTGTTATCATATAAACTACATGAAAATAAAACTCCCCTCTTTCAATGTGCTGCCTAATAAATGCTGATAAAGTAAAACAACTTTAAAAAAGAGATACTTCATTCATATTTTCACTCTAACTTAAACTTCTGGGAGGACTATCAGGTAGGAGATTTACTTTTAAGATATGCTTTGCTTTCCCATGTCTTTATATTTTTTCTTCCTTAAACAATTATGATGCCCAGATTTCAAGGTTATGTTGTTCTAATGGGATTTCATTAGCGTATTTTTTAGTTAGGTAAAATAGGTTCTTATTGTGATATTTCCCAATAAAAGAACTTTTTCTAATACACAACACAAGGACCTAAGGTATCAGACATAATACACACCTCATATCTTATTATAGAACAACACAAGCACCCAAAGAACTTTATCTAAGTTATGGCCTTTACCAAATTGGGTTACCGTGAGGGTCCCCTCGACTTCTTAGATTGGTCTTCGATTCCAGATAAAAGGAATCAATCGGTGGATCAACCCTTCTAGGGTGCTTTCATGAAAATCTTTGCTGAACTCCTTCTTTGGATAGAGTTTGTTTTCCAGTTTGATTAACCTCTCTGAAAGTCCAAAAGCTCACTCTGTCTTTAAGGCCAAGTCTTTTATATGGACTCCAGCAGTGCAGAGCTTAACCAAATTAATTCTAATTACAGGGTGCAGTTTTGCAAGCAGCATAAGGCTCTTATCTCTTATGTGTTACACGTTGTGCCTGCTCAAAATAAGTTCCACATTGTGTTTTAAACAATTCTGCTGTTGTTTCTCTGGGAATTCCATATTTGGCTTTCATGGATTTGATAAGTAGAGAGGAAAAATGCATGTGGCAATGTGCAATCTACCTACTATGGTTTAGCTAGTTATGACAGAAATGAAGAAGTCAAACTATTTTTGCGATGTGCAATATTAGCTACACATCGTTTCATTTGGATGGAGCACAATATTTATTAGCTACACTTAGAAATTTGATATTCCAAAATAAAATAAAGGGATTTCAGCTACAGACTAATTAAATTCAGGAAACAAAGCTTCAACAAAGCCTAGTCAATCTCATTTTAAACTCACATATCTTAAAAGCATTAAGGGGGAGGGTTAATTCTTTCCTCAAGTTTCCCCGTCAAAAATGTTTACTTTAAACTAGATAGTCCACATCTTACCAAAGACATCAGTAAAATTTTAAAGAAATAAAAAGTAGCATACATGTAATGCCATTGCCAAAAGCTTGCAAGACAGCCAACCTAGTTAAAGCCAGTGCCAATTTCCTTACGCTTTAGTTCTAAAGCGATACGTTCATTTTCTAGCTTCATTCTTTCATTCTCCAGCTTCATCTTCTCCAACTCCCGGTCTTTTTTCTTACTAAACCTCTGCCACTTCAATCTTTGTTTCTCTAGTTCTAGCATCTCAGCCTGAATCTGTAGCTTCTGTTCTTCTAACTGAAGTGACCGAGATTCAATCCATTGCTTCTGTAACCAAGCCGCTCTCATGCTTTCAGGTAAAGCTTGATTGGCATCAGATTGGACCATCGGTCCATGACTCTTTAAAGAATTCCCAAAAGTAGCAGCACCTTCTTGGCTTTCTCCTTGTTTAAGTCTTTTTGTAGATGTCCCCAATCCCCCAAAGATTCCTCTACTCTCTCCATGAGAAGCATAATTCTCTTCAAGGTCGTCATGATCATCGGTTCCGATATCTTGGTCATCTTCATCATGATCATCATCATAGGACCTTCTGATATCATCATTTTCGAAGTCATCTCTATTTCGGAGAGCTAACTGTAGCGATCGTTGCAATGCAAGATCATGGGGTAAATGCAATCTATTACCATTGTGGTAAGAACACATCTCTTCATAAAAGAGCTGCTTTGAGCTTAATATTTTCCGAACATCATCCTTTTCTTTCTCAGAAAGATAATCTATTAAATCCAACAGAGCAGGATTTTCAACAACCTGACACGACGTGCCTCTCCCAAGCATATCATTAAGCCTTTTATACCTTTTATTAAGATCATTAAATTTATCCTCACACTGCTGAGGGGAAACATGATAACCTCTTTCAGCCATGACCTTGGAAACAGATTTCCACTTACCCTTTTTCTGCAGGACTGGAAATTTTCTTCGTCCTCCGCTGCCAAC
Source organism: Lotus japonicus (assembly GCF_012489685.1). Taxonomy (NCBI): domain Eukaryota; kingdom Viridiplantae; phylum Streptophyta; class Magnoliopsida; order Fabales; family Fabaceae; genus Lotus; species Lotus japonicus. The sequence goes on along the minus strand of NC_080042.1, from coordinate 48,035,986 downwards.
ATCAGAAGTTGAATCGTCGCCTATATAAGACACAGCTGTTATCAGAAGCCTCACCATCTTATCAGTCCACTTCACCCGCTGCCAAGGCGACCCCTTTTTCCCTCTACTCGCTTCATGATGATGACCATCGACACCTTCCTCAGCATAGCTCGGCTCATCTTCCTCACTTGCTGAGTTTTTGTTTCTATCTCCCTGATTAAACTCTGGCATTGACATAGGCTGATCACAGTTCTGCAGGGTTCCCATGGTAAGAGGAAAACCATCATGATTTGAGGGACGCACTGAAGACCCTTGGCAAGCATGAGTTTGATGTTGGTTCATGGTATGCGAGTGCTGTGTGTGACGATGAATCGGCATTGCTCCAGGCAAATCAAAACCACCAAAAGAAGCCCCACCTTGAGCTACACCTCCCTGTGACATCTTCCCTTCCATTCCTTCTTACAAACAACAAAACAGATCAGACCAATGAACCATTCCACCTCCAATCCTAGTTCACACACATTTTGAAAAGCATTTCATAATTCACCAAAAATACAGATTGCAAACATACAAACCCATGTCTTTTCAATCTTTCAATACATTTTCCAATCCCAAGCTCTCAACTATTATCCTTCAAAATCTTCAAGTTAAAAAAACTATCAAATCAAACTGGAACCCTTCTATAAAACCCCATTTCAGACCCCAACATTCCAAACCCCAAAACATTAAAAAGATAAGATTCCAACAGAGGGACCCACCCAATTTCTCAAACATCCACCCAGCAGAAAAATAAAAGGAAAATGTTCAACAAAGATTCACAATAAAAGCTTAGTTGAAAAAAACACCTTTCAAAGGCTCAGCAGTGAGGAAGCTCAGCTACTCATCTGATGGAAATCTGCACAGAATCTCATATACCCAGATGTCAAGATTGGACCTTTTTTCTCGAATCAAGCCCAGAATTCAGAGATGAAAATCACGAGAAGCACATCTTCTGTGTAACTCAGGAGGAAGAATGAAAAAGTGCACAACAAAACAAAGGAGAAGAGAAGAAAAGGAGTGAAGCACTAAAGACAAAAATGGGTTCCTGAGCATGCTACTTTTCAACTAAAGTATTTATAAACACTGGATTCTTGGACACAGAGAGAGAGAGAGAGAGAGAGAGAGAGAGAGTGAACCTTATAGCTGATTCAATGTATGAAAAACTTGTGTGGACCAAAGCTATTTATTAAAAACACTCAGCAAAAGAAGGAACCTTAATAAAATTATCCTTACTAGTGCGATAACCCGTGCGTGGCACGGAATTTTATGTGAATTTTTTTAATAAATAAATTAATTTTTTTATATATGTAATTTTTAAATTATAAATAAGTCAATCGTGTCTAACTCAATCGTTTAATAATATATGAAGAAAAAAATGGAATAAATAAATGAAATTGTGTTGTATACGTCAAACATTTCCAAAAATTCTCTTAAACAATATATTTAAAGTAGTGGTCTGTTGTTTGCTCGACTCATCCGGTATACAAAGTTTAAGACAATTTTTTGAGCGTACTCTCGAAAGAGCTACAAATAACTGACCATGAGTGAAGACGGACCTCGAAAGGAAGAGCCTAATCTGAGATAATGTTTGTCCTTGACTTTTGTTTATGGTCATCGCAAAGCATACTGCAATTCGAAACTGTCTTCTTCTGAATTTAATTGCAAATTTGGAATCAGAAGGATCCAAGTTCATTCTTGAAATGTGCACTTTTTCATTAGCATTTGTTCCTGTGATAACAATTGCACCAATAACACGTTCACCAAGTTCATCCACAATTAATCTGGTTTCATTGCATAAACTTGCTGCTTGATCTATATTTCTCAAAAGCGTGATTTAAGTACCAACTTTCAATAATAGTTTGCGGTTTGGAATTCCTGAACATTTAGTGTCGTTCAAAAATTTTGTGTTAACCCATCACCTCGTATTTTAGAATTCTCGTCAGATCGCAAGGTAGAGTCGAAGTTCAAATATTCATGTTCTAGTGTAGCTATCATGCCAAACATGTACGTGTTTATCATTTCAACAGCCTCTAGTGTAGGGGCCAATATTTCTCTATCTTGAAAGAATTGCGGGTCTTTCATTTTGTTCGTAAGGCCAGGAACTCGTGCAATGCACAAAGTATAATTCTGAATATATTAAAAAAAAATTAATATATGGATTATTTTTTATATAAATGATAAATAAATACAAATATAATTCTATGTTTAATTAATATGACTATGATATAGCCATGGAAAAAAAAATTAATATGACTATGATATAAAAATTGAATATATAATAAATTGCATGTTTTTTATTTTTTTTATTTCGTTTTTCCCATATCTAAATAATTCTACACAATTTATAACATATAAAAGATGTGATATTTTTTGGTACATCGGACTGATAAATTGCACCATCCAGGAATTGATATCTGGACCTCTCTCACTCAACCCATAAAATTATAATAAAATTTGCTCAGCTGGCACAGTTTAATTCCTCGTGGGAGCTCTATATTCACAATCAAATTAAAATGCTTATGTTCTTAAATCATTTAAAAAGTATGAGAAAAGTACTAAAATTATAACAAAACATTTTCTATTAGTTTCAACTTGAAAGCATTTTCATGTAAAATGTTTCTCATGTAGGAGCTTTTTACTATATAATTAATAAATATAGACTAAATATGTTTATTTTTCTGTAATTCCCAGTGGGAGTCTTATATTCACAATCAAATTATAATGCTTATGTATATCTACTCTTAAATAATTTAAAAACTATGAGAAAAGTACTAAAATTAAAACAATACATTTTCTAATAGTTTCAACTTGAAAGAGTTTTAATGCAAAATGTTCCTCCCCGTATGAGCTATATATGTTCATTTATTCCAATTCTTGACAAAATTTCATATATATATATATATATATATATATATATATTTACCTTTAAACTTATGAAAATAATTCTAAAATTATATTAAAATTTATTGTTTGTTATTTTCAACTTGGAAATATTTTGATATAAATGTTCTTCCTAGTGAAATATCTATTTTGACATTTAAATTAAAGTATTTCTATAAAAGTAATAAAACTATATTAAAATATTTTCTATTAGTTTCAACTTGAAATTACTTTCATGCAAAATGTTTCTCCCCATAAAAAGTTTTTACAATGTAACTTATACATAAAAAATATTGTAGTTATATGTTTATTTATTCTAATCTTCGTATATCATAAATTATTAGTATCAAAATTTTGTATTTTTATATACATATTTACTTTTAAACTTGTGAAAAAAAATATAAATTTATATTAAAATGCTCTCAAAATTGATCATATGTTATATTAGGTAGTAGTTAATAAACTCCTTGAGATAAGTGAGAGTAGTTAACTATATTCAATGAGTTGATATTTAATTTTTTTTTTGTTATTACAGAGTTTAAGATGATGATATAAGTCTCAATGCTACGTTCAAAAAATTTGCAATTACAAAGGGTCTTGTCCACATTTTTTTTGTATAAACATCCGATACTCGCTCACCCTTTGGGTCTTGCCCTTAAATCTACAAAACAATTTTTCAAACAATTTTTTTTAAAACAAATCAAAATAATTGTTAACGATAACAACTTTTACCATTAACGTAGCACCGAGTTTTGTACAACTTTTAATTCCATTTTGTTTTCAAAAGATTGACTTGCCAAAAAATTAGTTACACTAATTAATTTACGGTGTTCAACTTCATTCCCTTTTCAAGATCTAGAAGTGTGAAGAATAATGAAAGAACAATAATATATATTAGTAAAAAATACCAACACTTATTATATTTCTACCGTTTATATGTCCATTAGTCTCATTACATGATTTAGAAGAGTAAAAATAATGAAAAGAACAATAATATATAATCAATAAAAAAACCAACACTGATTATATTTTCACTGTCTAGGTGTCCATTTGTCTCAACCAAGGCAAAATGGTGTGGTTCTTCGAGAGAAATTTCTAAACATAAGGTCAGAAGCATGTAGTAGTGGCATAAGAGCCTTATTTTCACTTATTAGAATACACTGAAAATTTTGTATGTTGTTTCTAATTTTGGTAACTCTGGAAAATTTGAGTTCCTCCTTTCTATTCCATCATGAACAATAGTCACAATATTTTCCGCCAGTGCACTATCTTTGTCCCTGGAGCTTTTCTTGTAAAGAGGAAACTGAAGCACATGCAGAATGTGTGTTGATAACCTACAACTCAAAAGATCATTTTATTTATTTAGGCTACCATCAAGATTCAGAAATATAAAAAAAACTTAAATGAAACCATAAAAGTGTAACAATGAATTGTAATGTAAGAATGAGCAAGTAACGTTCAAAAAAGAGAATGAGCAATTATAAATTAATAATGAAGACTTACCAAATAAAAGACAATTGAATTTGGGCTTTGAAATTTCCTGGAAATTATCCCGGTTTTCCTAACAATCAATTCTAGAAGGCATAGCCAATTTTCTTAAAAGCCAAGAGCAAAATCTAATGCAGGGAGAAGCAATAAGTTCAGAACAAAAAAATTGTGAAAAATGGGGCAAAAAAATTATAAAGAATTACTAATCAAAATTATCATGAAAAAAAACCTGTTTGCAACGACTAACAATGGAGGGAACTGTTATCTCACTTCATCTAAGACCCGTCAACATAATATCTTTCACACTTTCAACAACCATACTAAAAACACAATCATCAATAAGCAGTCACAAACGATCAAAAGGCACAAAAAATAATCAAAGGTTAAGAACTCACACATGAGAGAAGCAGAGTTGTAAAAAATCCAATCTTCTTCAGTTCCTGCCCAGAAAAATAAAGAATGTCAAGGAAAAAATCAAATACTGCCGACAAAGATGCCTTTTGGCACTGTTGATAGATCATCCATGCCTAAGTTCACCACAAGTGCACATATATCCATATTAAGCAATACTTTCACATGGAAAGAACACTATAAATCATGATTTCGTGCATTAGAACGGGTGCAAGTAAATATATATCATGAAAATAAGGAGAAGGCAAGTAAAAATTCAAACTCACAATATACTTCAACAAACATCCCGGTGTGTAGAGATTTCAGATTTTGCTCCTCTTTAGGGGATTTCCGCATTCATGATAACCTTTGTTGAGTACGAAATCTAATGCAGGGAGAAGCAAATAATTCAGAACAACAACAAAAATTGTGAGAAAGATGAGGTAAAAATTATATAGAAATACAAAACTAAAAACGCAGACGGTTGGAGAAAGAAGGATTAATGTTTTGAACGCTAAACTTTATGTGTTATTTATAGTTGAAGCCTCATGAAATAAGTCAACATGGGTTGGCAAAATAAACCAATCAAAATAATTTGTGCTAAAATTTAAAAGCTTTGGCGAGGCTTAATGTTGGTGGGTCAGAAACATTAAAAATAACAGTGGGTCAGAAGATGGGGGCGTCCCAAATTAATTTTGAAGAGCCCATTCCTGCGAAGAATTGCAAGTTTGAGACTGGGATAGAGGATCATGTTGAAACAGAGTTTGAAGAAAGGGTTTATTCTGATGACGCAATTTTAGCTGCTGTGAAGCAACGAAGGGGGCGCAATAAAGGAGGGATTCCAGGCGGTACTCGGGGCAGAAAATTAGATGGGAAAAGTCGTGCAAAAAGAGGTAGACCAAAGGGTAGTAAAAACAAGCCGAAAAAGCAGCGGGTGGAGGAAGAGGTTCATGCTTGGTCAGATGAAGATTCAGGCGGTGAAGGCATAAGTTCTAGAGCAAGGCAGACTTGGAGATTGGCGAAGCGTTTAGGGGTTGTTTATAATGGTGCTGATGAGGAGATGATCAGAAGGCTCGAGATTCAGATCAGAGAAAACCACCCTAATCTACAGTAACTTTCCAGCCTTGAAGTCAATGCTGGTGCTGATGGGAGGTAGTAAGAGAAGATGTGTACAATGTATATGTTATGTCATGGAATTTCTTTGCTGTCAAATGAGGGTGCTTTGGAGGATGTGTGTTCTGTCATTATATGATCAGAGGATAGTGATGAGGCAATTTGGGGTGTAGCTGAATCTGGTGAGGACCTGGTGAGGGTGGAGGTCTGAGTTGTGTGGGTGACTATCACTATGATGAAAGTATAATGCAGGGTTCAGGCAGGTATAATGCAGGGTTTATGCAGATTTTTTTTTTTTGGGTTGTATTGGCTGAAATGTGGTTGATTATCTGGTATGTGGCATGCCTTATCTATGGTGCTGATTTTTGTGCGTTTGGTTATAAGAGTGGAGATAATTTGGTGGTTTTGTGGAAAGTTTTCAATGGTTTAATGGGTGCTAGTTGTTGTAGACTCGGTTCAGTAGAAAGTGGGGTGTGATTGTGTGACAGATCAGGCATATGTTTCATGGAGGCAAGGTTGTTAGTGGATGTGGATGGATAAAGGTGTGGGAATTTGATGTCTTTCAATTCTTGCGGGTGATTAATTATGCTGGTGTCAGTAAGGGTGGTTTCTTTGTCTTTTACTGGGTGCTGTCTTAGAAGGGACTTTTAACAATGATGTGGATTGCAGAATGTGCCTGTGATGAATTTGTTCAGATTGCAGATTGTGTCCTTTTAATTTGATAATTGAAGGGAAATTCTATGGTATATGAATTGGGTGGAATGTTCATTGTGGAGGTATAGTCGTGTCTTTTTTTTTTGGAGGGGTATTACCATGTTTAATATTTGTTCAATCAAATCAATCTTTAAGTTTGGCAGTGGCAGTGGCTAAGTGTTGTTGTGCTGGTAGTTCTGGGGAATCTATGCGTGAATAGCTCGGAAGGATTTTGTTTATGGACTGGCCTTTGAATGGGGAGTTGAATGCTGGGCATTGGTTACTTTAGGTGATATTTTGTGTCATAAAAATGGGTTGAATACAGGCTGCTTTTGCTTTTTCATGTTTTTTTTTCTGGGGTGATTGTAATGGTATGGCATGGTGTATTGTTCATTTGCTCTTTATAGTTTGTTGTACTCTTTTTCCTACTCTAGGTTTTTTCCCATTGGGTTTTACCTTAGAGAGGTTTTAATGAGGCTCAAACTATAAGCAAGAGTTGGGTTGCTTTTGGTTGGTTTTCAAGTTTCATGAGGGTGTTGTTCTCATGGAGGTTTCAATATTAATAAAGTTAATCTTTTTGCTGTCAAAAAAAAAAAAACATAAGTTGCAGAAAATTGTAGAGAAAATAATTAAAGGCAAATAATTACATTGGAATTATTTTCAAGACTAATAATAAGCACATGAATAATTTTACTTGTCCATTATCAAGGAAAGCACGTTAAAAAAAAATCAAGGAAGGCATATAGTTATTATTCAAAATGGAAATAGTTAGAATTCAAATTGGCCATAAAGATATTTAATTTTAATTGATGAATGAAGGAGGTGGTTTATAAAAGGAAGATGTTTGAACTCAAGTTTATAAAAGGAAAATAATAATGATTTAAATTGTTTTTAAGAAAGAAGATGATAGGTTCAAATTTTAGTAGTTGGGGACAAAATATGGTTAGTAATTAATATGAGATATTAGTATGTTGGTAAAAAAATCAAAATATAAATTAAGGGATACATCATACATGAGACTTCAATGAGTTAAGTCATAGTGGCATTAGAGAAAGAAAAATAATTAAACAAATAACAGAAAAAAGGGGGCTAGTTGTTATTGGTCTTTGGGGTTTATAGTGGTGGGTTTTAAATGATATTTTCAAAATGAAGATAGATTGTATTCAAATTTGTTTAAAACGAAAAAATCTGAATGGCCAGGAATATGTTAATGGGTTGGATGTAAGCATTTAGTATTAGATATAAATATAAAAAAGAAAGGAACGTAAAAAAAAATCAGAAAGATAATAGAGAGGTTTCAAATAGGACTTTTTTTTAACTTTTTCAAATAGGACTTAATAATTCTTAAATTTGCTAACAACTTGATATATTTCCAAATTTATCACCGGTTCCACATGTGTCATTAACATATTGTCTAATTCCTAATTAAACATTTTTCAAACAAAAAAAATTCCTAATTAAACATGATTCGAATTTTGAATTTTAAAATTAATTGATTGAATGATTTAAATTTTGAATTTATTGATTTAATGAGTCATAAATTTGGACCAATGAGAAGTCATCAATGTGGACCAATTAGAATGAGATATTTGGAAAATCATTGTAACAACCAATAGAAAAGAAACATTGACTAATTATGCATTAAATAATATTAAATTGATTATTTTGTTGATTTGATGAGATCGTCAATCAATTTAATTCAGAATAAAAAACTTAATCATTTTTTCAAACAGGAAACCTATTAAATTGACCTGAAAAAAAGACATAATCAGATTTCCAAAAATACTGATGCTTTAAATTAAAAAATACCGATTTTTCTTAGAAAAAAAAAATATATTTGAAAAAATAATAATTTTTTTATATTGATGTTGTAAATTAAAAATCAATATTATTTTATTTTTAAATATTTATTTGCTCATCTTACCCATTTTAAAACCAATCTAATATTAATTATTTTGTAAAAAATTTAAATGTTAAACGAAATTTAAATTTTAAATGTAAAAATTTGAGAATTAATTTATTAATGATAAAAAAATTGAATATTAATTTTTCATTTCAAATTCTAAATTTGCAGAAATAGAAATTATTTTTTATTGGTACCGTATAACTAATTTCGAATTTTTAATTTAATTTTTTCTTTTTAAATTGTGCATTAAATAGTATTAATAATTAATATTATTCGTTCCAATTAATGTCGACCAAATTTCAAATTGTTTGATTTATGTATTTACTTATTTATTGTTTAATGTTGTAATTAATGTCGACCAATCAAAAATTAAGGATTTGGACCAATGAGAAATAGACATGTGGAAATTCAATGAAAACACCCAATAAAAACATGACATGTGGAAATTAGAAAGCATTATGGCCCACTTTGGTGGATGAGCTTTATATATTATTAAGATATGACTTTTAATTCACATATTAGTTAAAGACTTCAAGGTTTAGTGTTCCTATCATCATATTGATTTTATTTTTCGAGAAATTGATTCTTTTTAAGTGATATCTTAAATTTCAGAGATAGATCTTCAAATATTAGAGTTAATTAGCTAGCTATATGTAATATATTTTACATGAGCAATTTAACCTTTAAGGTTATAAATGTATTAATTTTTATATAATATATATATATAACTCCTAAATGATTTTATACTAAATAACCACTATTCTTATGCTTATATTTTTTTGTTACATCGGAAATGCAAATTGCATCCTTCAAGAATTGATTTATGAACCTTCCAACCTCAACCCATATGTCCCATAGCTATTTTTATGCTTATATTTTAATTTTAAATATGCTAATAAATATATATATATATAACCAACATGAAGATAATATTTTTAATTTCGCTTATGAGGTTGTTGCTGTAGAAGAGAAGAACATGTGGAAGAAAATGGGGAGTGGGGATTCTGTTTTTTTTTTTTTTTCTTTAGAAAATGAGTCATATGCTATTATCAAAATAGATAGGTTTACTCTAAAAAAAAATTATTCAATAAATTAAATACTACGAAAAATATAAAATAAAAAAATTTAATTAAGTGAGGTGGATAATATAAGAACACATGTTATAATATGATTGGTACACCAAAGCAATTGGTGATTTAACCCAATTTTTCCTGGAGAATTTTCTGGTGCCGTCGTAAAAATTTGGATACGTTGCGGAAGTGATGTGGACCAATAGAGAAATGCCATATGAAATATTTTTATGATGATCTGTTTGAGGTATCAGGTAATTTTGTATAGCCCTACCAGTTTTATTATTTAAGCATTTGGCCCCACTGATTTACCTTGCATATTTAGAAACTTATTTTATTTATGTTGAGATAAAAATCTTCTCCAAAATTCTAACGAGCCTTTTCTCAATGTCGAGGTTTCTTACTCTGCTTCAGCAAGCTCACAATCGCAAACGAGACCCTTGTGCAGACATACAAGAAATTGGAGATAGGTTGAGGCTAAATCGCAGAGGACGCATCTGGCTTAAGGATTGATTCACTTCATCAAATTGAGTTTCCAAATTACAGAAAATCAAATTAGGGTTTTGAAGAGGGAAAATTTGGGGATTCGTTTCTCGCATTCGAAAAGAAGGGCGTTTGCTGAGTTGATTCATAATTCTTCTTCTCATCTGGTATATTTATTGGGTCTAGTGTATGGTTTTGTTGCATTCTCTAGCTTGGTTCGAAGTAGGGAGGGGACAATGATGTTTTTGCTGCTTCATGCTCAATTGGTAATGTTGCTTCCTTTCGATAGTTGTGTATGGTTATAATTCGATGAATTCATAATTTTTCTTCTTATCTGGTATGCTTATTGGGTCTAGAATATGGTTTTGCTGCATTCTCTAGCTTGGTTCAAAATAGGGAGGGAATGATGATGTTTTTTGGTGCTTCATGCCCAATTTTTAGTTTTGCTTCTTTTGATAGCTATGTCTGGTTATAATTCTTTCCAGTCTAAGTTTATCTTTGCTATTTTCTTTTTTGTGTGTATTGTGTTGTCTATGAATTGTTTCTTAATCGTTGTTATCTTTGAGTCGTTGTTTATAGTTTCGTAGACTATTCGAATTTCATTGTTGGTATATGGTTGCATTGGTTATGGTTCTTTTTTTTTTGAATAAATGGTTTTCATCTTGTATATTATTTTCAATTAGGGTGACTATGTGTTTACAGTTTCCATTCTTAACATGTATAGTTTTAAATGGCAACAGATTTTGATCAATGGCTAAATTGGTTGAGGAGGATTGTGTTAACCTACGTGCTGATGAAGATATAAAAATGTGGAGGATAACAATATAAGTTGTCAAGATGTGCCTACCCATGACAATGACGATGACAAGGATAAAGATGGAAAACCAGTAACGAGGGTGAAGGACTAAAATCAATAATAATGTTGGCTGCAGAAGAAATAATAGATTTTAAATTCTCTTATGAGGCTGAAGCATGTGATTTTCATGAGAAATATGCAAAGTGTTATGGTTTTGTTTCAAGGAAAGACGACGTTTATCGTGATGGAAATGGAAATGTTGTCACAAGGCAGTTAGTGTGCATTAGACAAGGCTAGAGAGACCAAAAACATTTCAAGAAGATTCATCGTGTGAGGAAAGCAAAGCCTATTACAAGAGTTTCATGTCCGGCCAAAATTCGGTTTCGTTTTGATGGAAAGACTTTGAAATGGACAGTTACATTTTTTAAAGAGAAGCACAACCATGACTTGACCCCTCTAGAGAACATTCACTTGATTCCTTCATATCGTGGATTCAGTGAAGTTGCCAAGTCTCAAGTTGATGGTATGGATTTATACGGTGTTAGAGCTTGCAATATCATGGGCTTGATGTTGGGACAAAAGGGCGGACATGAGTCATTAGGTTTTTGAAAACAGACTTGTTCAACCACATTGCAAAACAGAAGAGATAAAGAATTCAAAATGGTGATTCAGTAGTTGTCCTTTCGTACTTAGAAGGAAAGACATATAATGACCCAATGTTCTTCTACAAATTCACTAAATCAAGTGATGAGCGTTTTGAAAACTTGTTTTGGTTTGATGGAGTTACTCATATGGATTACATTGTTTTTGGTGATGTCATTGCGTTTGACAGAACATACAAGAAGAACAAATAAAACAAACCATTGGTAGTTTTCTATGGTTACGACCGTCATAAATATGACAATCGTTTTGTATGTGATTGTGGAAGGCTATAGAGCATGGTGCAAATCTGGAATTTACGAAAGACTTCAAGACCTTGATTTATGCTACTTTCAGCCCAGATAAATTTGAAGCTGGGGGGCAAGCGTGATTGAGAAATATGATTTATCGGAGAACAATTGGGCGAGGATGATGTATGGCATGAAGAGTTTGTGGGCAGGTGCTTACATGCGAGATAAATTCTTTGCTGGTATCAGAACTACTTCATTGTGTAAAGGTATCCACTCTTTCATTAAGAGGTTTTGTGCATGGTAAAAATTATCTTTTTGACTGTTTGCAAAATTTGGAAAGTGCTGTAAAACAATACAGACATAATGAGTTAGTGTCTGATTTTAAGTCTTCTTATGGAGAGCTTGTCACAACAACAACTTTGGCCCGCATTGAACAAGGTGTTGCAAACATACTTCCAAGGAATGTGTTTGCTGAAGTGAAAAATGAGATTGAAGACGCATCAATTGTGGGTAATATTGTTAGGCTTAAAATGAGGAAACGTTTTAGTAGTCGAAGTGTTGTATATGTTATCCTATATGATAATAGTCAAGACAAATTTGTATGTGATTATGGTTTGTTTGAGTACTCTAGCATTCCTTGTCGTCATATAATATGTGCGATGAAAAGTGAGAATATAAATGATTTTCCTGCTACTCTCATATTTAAGAGGTGGTTAAAGTTAGTAATGGTTGATTACATGTACTCACTTCCTACTATTGATCTTGATGCTAAAAAACACCAAATGTTGCAGAGGGGTGCATTGGCTGGTGCATGCAACATTTTAATCGAAGTTGCGTTTGATAATGTTGCTAACTTTGTAAGTGTCATTGAAGATGTATATAAGCTTGTCTCTAAGTTTCAAAAGCGTCGTAATCCAAGTTCCCATGGTAATACTGCCTTTATTAATGTTCAAGACCCGATATTTGTGAAGGCGAGAGGCCGTTGATGAAAGAAAAAATTTGGTACGAAGCGGAGAAACTGTCCAATTGTAGGAAAGTTGGTCATACAGTTCGAAGATGTCCTCAATTTGTTGTTGTTCAAGGTCTAGAAATAATGATCTAGGTGAATCTTATGTTGAATTGGATGATGAAAACAACAATCATGTGGTAACCTCTCATTCTTACCAGTAATATATTAAACTAACAATCATCATTATTTGGTAATTGACGATAATTGTGTTTTTATTTGTCGGTAACAGGAAACTGACCAAGGGTTGGGGGTAGATAATAAAGTAGTTGCTAATGATAGTAAAGCCATTAAACGTAAAGCAAAGGTATGTCTGATATTTGTCTTACTTTTGATTGATTATGAAACTATGTTACAATTGTGCGTTTCTGAATTTTGTAGAAAGTAGAAAGTAATGGTGGTCGCGATAAGTGAAAGTTGAAGAATCCACATGTGAATCCTTCGACGCAAAATCTATGAACGAAAATGTACGTTAATCTCAATTGTACTGAATTTTTTTTTGAAGTTTGTTATAATTCTAAATTTGTAATTCTAATTTTGAAATAAGAAAGGTAACAATCGTGTCTTGAAAAGGGTTGGTGTGAACTTACCCTCACGTGTTGTGAATGCTCCCCAAAGTTACTTCACATATCCTCATATGAACTTCCTACATGGGCTTCCAATATTCCCCAATTTCCCATGACATAAATGTTTCATTCTTATCCTGATCCTCACATGTCCCTGTCGTCACAATTCCATCTTCTTCTCAACATCAACCCAATGGTTAGATTACTTAATAATTTTGTCGCTAGCAGTAAATTTATGTATTTCATGGTTGTTACTGACAGATTATGTCCTGGCTTTCCTTTTTTTTTGTAGTTTTGCTCTATTTAGACGAGGTTAAGATGAAAGTTAAGAGTGGTATGAAACTTAAAGAAGATAATGGTTCATAATTGAAGTTGGAGATTAACGAACATCATGCTCTATTTTTTGTAGGACGGACATGGATTGTACCTTTTATCCACAAAGTATAATTTATTTTAGACAGAAAATATTGTGGATTTTAATTCTTGATTGTCGTTGAGGACCATGTCTAATGTAGGTGAATTTTATTATGTATATGATGACCCGAGATTTAAGGCTATTTTCCTAGTTTATTTGCATGCATTTTAATGTATTATTTAAGATATTTTAATCATTTTTGGACACTCTAGGCCTATTTCATGCATTTTAATATTTTTATTTAGTTTTAGTATTTTTCTACATTTTATATTATTTTTCTAGATTTTATTAGAATTTAAATTAGCTTTATATTTTATTTAATTATTATTAGGATTTATTTACTTTAATTTAGGATTAGATAAGTTTATTTTAAGTTGTTATCTTATTTTTATTTTGTTAGTTTTTATCTATCTTTAATTAGGACTTTTTGAATTATAGATTTGATTAGAATTTAGTTGGTTTATTTTGAGATTTTTATCTTATTTATCTAATTTTTATTTAATGTTAAAATCAGGAATAAAAGAGCGGATCCGGCGCTGCTGTTCCATGAAATCTACCACGCACCTGCGGAGATCCAGCGGTTGATATTTTCTTCTCTGCCACGTGCTATAATCATGACGAAGGTCCACCGTAAGAATGGTGGTGCGTGGAGCACTGGAATTCAACCTTAAAGTTGGGACCAATTGCTATATGACACGTTGCTGGTGTGAAAGATATAGGTTTTGGATTTTGTGGGATCAGGTGACTTGAACAAAAAGAAAAAGTAACAGAACACGCAGCCAATATAAGACCAAGTGCAATGGTTGATGAAAATGGGTGTTGAAAATTGTTGAAGATTGTTGAATGGTTGTAATGGTTGTTGAAGGTTGTTGAGAGTGAGGAGAGAGGGGAAAAATGTTAAAAATGTTCAACAATGTTGAGTTGCCTGCGGTGTGCCACGTGGCGCGAGGCCAGTGGCCACCGTCAGGCGCGTGCACGACACGCGCAGACAAGGCCCGCTTTTTTTTTTTGCTTTGCCACGTGTCAATTTCTGACTAGTTCGCCTGATTTCTTTTACCCTTATCTTTTGAACTCAATTATTTCATCAAAAAAAATATTTTCTGAAAAAAAAAATTATACCAAAATTCATGATTTTTTTTTTCTCTATAAATAGAGACTTGGTTCGTTTGATTTGGACACAGAAAAAAACCAAGTTTTTCACCATCTTATTATCTCTCTCACCATCTTATTATCTTTCTATTAGCCTTTGTTTTGAAATGGATCCCAACAATCACCATTACAACACCCAGAATTTTTCTAACTACCCAAATAACTACCAAAATCTCAACAATTATCCAGATCCAAATCATTTTCCCAACCAACGTCATCAAAATCTCAACGATTATCAAGATTCAAATCAATATTTCTACTCACGTACTCAAAATCACAACAATTATGAAGATCCAAATCAATTTTCCTACCCACGTCCTCAAAATCCCAACAATTATCAAGATTCAAGTCAATTTTCCTACCCACGTCCTCAAAATCCCAACAATTTTGCACCAAATTCCAACCAGTCATCCTTTCATCCCTCTATAAGATATCCATCTCAAACACCCCCGTCTAGTGGTTATATGGCAATGGTGAATGAAAATTTTCCAAGTGTTGATGCACCTGAATTTCCTGAATTTTCAACACAAATGACTCTTGGTGGCATGACAGCTGCTAATCAATTCACTCCAAATCAAGAGGATACAACTCCTAAGAGCAAGAAAACCCACTCACCAGCATGGAGCACTGCACAAAATTTGGTGCTAATTAGTGGGTGGATTAACTGTGGAACAAACAGTGTTCTGGGGAAAAACCATAAAGGAGAAACATTTTGGAGAGATATTGCTGAGTATTGTAATGAGCATTGCTCATTCGATCCTCCGCGTGATGGAATTGCATGCCGAAACCGCTGGAATTATATGAACAAAATACTGGGTAAATTGATTGGCGCTTATGATGCCGCTAAGCGTCAGCAAGAAGCGGTTGGTCGGAAAATGATGTTTTGGCAAAAGCGCGGGAATTATTCGCCTGTGGGAAGAATGTTCAATTTACTTTGATGGAAGAATGGATGCAACTCCGTGATCTGCCACGTTTTTGTAGTCAAGTAGGAGGAAATAGTGGCTCAGCAAGTAGTGGATCTAAGAGATCTCACGACAGTGATGCATGTGGCTCAACCTCTATAGGATCAATTCCTCGTCCAATCGGTAGGGAGGCAGCTAAAAGAAAGAATAAAAAGAAAAGTAGAGAAGCTCCCTTGGAGGAGGACAAAGGATGGGGTTGGGATAAATTCGAAGGTATGAAGGAGAAAGAGCTTGTACAATTGGAGAAGATATCATCGGTGCAAGCAGAGACTAACCAATTGATGAAAACCAATTTGTATCTAAGGCTAACTTCCGAAGAGAACCTCGATGACCATAAGAAAGAGCTGTTGAAGAAGTTGTCCCAAGAGCTGTTTGGGAATTAATTTCAATCGAGTATTTGTCTGTATTCGGTCAAATTTGTCAGTGGTGTCAAGTTTGTAGTGTTTGCTTTAATAACTTGTTAGTGGTGTCGAGTCTGTAGTGTTTGCTTTAATAATTTGTCAGTGGTGTCAAGTATGTAGTGTTTGGCTTTAATGTATGGATTATTGTGTTTGAATATGTTCCACTCAATTCGAATCTTGTCCTTTTCCGATTATTAATTAACTCTAGTTGATAACTTATTTCGAATCCACCAGTGGTGTCAAGTCTGTAGTGCTTGGCTTTAATGTATGGGTTCTTGTGTTTGAATATGTTCCACTCAATTCGAATCATGTCCTTTTCCGATTATTAACTCTAGTTGACAACTTATTTCGAATCCACCAGTGGTGTCAAGTCTGTAGTGCTTGGCTTTAATGTATGGGTTCTTGTGTTTGAATATGTTCCACTCAATTCGAATCTTGTCCTTTTCCGATTATTAACTCTAGTTGATAACTTATTTCGAATCCACCAGTGGTGTCAAGTCTGTAGTGCTTGGCTTTAATGTATGGGTTCTTGTGTTTGAATATGTTCCACTCAATTCGAATCCTGTCCTTTTCCGATTATTAACTCTAGTTGATAACTTATTTCGAATCCACCAGTGGTGTCAAGTCTGTAGTGCTTGGCTTTAATGTATGGGTTCTTGTGTTTGAATATGTTCCACTCAATTCGAATCCTGTCCTTTTCCGATTATTAACTCTAGTTGATAACTTATTTCGAATCCACCAGTGGTGTCAAGTCTGTAGTGCTTGGCTTTAATGTATGGGTTCTTGTGTTTGAATATGTTCCACTCAATTCGAATCTTGTCCTTTTCCGATTATTAACTCTAGTTGGTAACTTATTTCGAATCCACCAGTGGTGTCAAGTCTGTAGTGCTTATATATATGGATTCATAGATCCATTGATGTACCAATATCTCAAATCTCTTCCAGTCTACTTCGAATTCTTGTGAAAATCTCAACAACCAATATCCCAAATCTCTTCCAATTTCCAAACAAATGGATTCTTTTGAAAATCCAGTTCCAAATCCTTTTGATATGGCAACATACCTTCAAAATTCTGAACTTGAAGAAGCTTTTATACTCAACCAAGTTAGGGAGCGTCGAACAAAAATATTGGAAGATAGGGCACCTCGTAGCAGAAAATATGTCAGTAGAGATCATGAAGCGGCAAACCGAAGGCTAATTGAGGACTACTTTGCCAATGAGCCTACATATGACGATGCAATGTTTCGTCGTCGGTATCGGATGCAAAAACATGTTTTCCTTCGAATCGTTGCGGACCTTTCAAGTAGTGATAACTACTTCACCCAGCGAGTTGATGCAGCGAAGAAAGAAGGTATATCGCCCTTAGCAAAATGCACCACAACAATGCGAATGTTAGCATATGGTGTGGCAGCAGATGCAGTCGATGAGTACATCAAAATCGGAGGTACTACAGCACTGGAGTGTTTACGTAGATTCTGTAAAGGAATCATACGATTGTATGAGCACGAGTACCTTAGAGCACCAACTGAAGATGACCTGCAAAAAATACTACATGCTAGTGAAATGCGGGGGTTCCCAGGCATGATCGGGAGTATTGACTGCATGCACTGGGAGTGGAAAAATTGTCCTAAAGCATGGGAAGGTCAATTTACTAGAGGGGATAAGGGAACCACAACGGTTATTCTTGAAGCAGTTGCATCTCATGATCTATGGATCTGGCATGCCTTTTTTGGATGTCCGGGAACGTTGAACGACATAAACGTTCTAGATCGGTCACCAGTGTTTGATGACGTGGAACAGGGAAAGGCTCCAAATGTGAATTTCTTTGTGAATCAACGTCCCTATAATATGGCATACTATCTAGCTGATGGTATCTACCCTTCTTATCCAACTTTCGTCAAATCGATTAGACTTCCTCAAAGTGAACCCGATAAGTTGTTTGCACAAGTTCAGGAGGGATGTCGGAAGGACATCGAACGTGCATTTGGAGTGCTTCAAGCTCGTTTTAAAATCATCCTTGAACCAGCTCGTTTGTGGGACATAGCTGATTTGGGTATCATTATAAGGTCATGCATCATATTACTTAATATGATTGTTGAGGATGAACGAGATTCATATGCTCAACGTTGGACTGATTTTGAGCAATCTGGGGAAGGTGGATCTAGTACACCGCAACCATACTCGACCGAGGTGTTACCCGCTTTTGCAAATCATGTGCATGCTAGATCCGAGTTGTGTGATTCGAACGTTCATCACGAACTGCAAGCAGATCTAGTGAAGCACATATGGACAAAGTTTGCAAATGCTTCGTGATGGAAGATGATTTGTATCGTACTAATTACGTTATTTGTGTGTTGTGTGCTTAGTTTGTTGTCTTGCATTTTAAGTTAAGAAAATAAAATAAATTATTGTGTGCTTAGTTTGTCGTCTTCCATTTTTAAGTTAAGGAAATAAAATAAATTATTGTCTAAATTTAAAAAAAAAATTAATTTTTTAAGTGTTTATTGTTTTAATTTAATTTAAGATAATAATTGTAATTTTATGTAAATAATAAAACAAAAATATAAAATTAAATAAAAATATGAAATAAAAAAGTGATGGGGTAGGGTGTTGAATGAAAACCATTGGAGTGGGTAATTGTTGAGAGTTTGTTGAATTGGAGAGAGAAGATGATGTGGAGTGTTGGGAAGAGAAAAAGTGGTGTTAAATTGTTGAAGATTGTTGAGACCATTGTACATGGTCTAAAGAAAGAGGAAGTATATATATTGGGAGATTGGAACGTGACGGGAGGATTTAAAAAGCAGAACGTGAAATTGATATTCTGATAGCAGCTTTTGAGCCTTTTTTCTGGAGTTAACCCTAGTACCACTTTGAGCTTTTTGAAGAACCCTTTTTATTTCAATAAACTATTTGATCATGGAAGCCATGCTTGGCTAAACCTCCGTAGGTACTTGGGGTGTTCGGTTTGATTCTCTTGACCTTATGTTTTGATTTACTTTTTGACTCATGAATCCTAGTTTTATTTATGAATTTCTCATCTTTTATCTATGAATCTTTATGCATGAAGATTAACTTTGCTATTTTGTATGCGATTGAGAAATCGGTAGAAAATAGGGATCCGGTTGAAGGTGTGAAAAACGACTAGAAGGGGGGGTTGAATAGCGTTTTCAATATAAAAACTTTCCCCTTAAGATTTAAAGTAAATCTTTTCGGTTTCTCTACGATAGATGGTGCAGCGGATAAAGATAGAGAGAAGAGAGAAGCACACAAGTATTTTATCCTGGTTCACTTGATAAATCCCTCAAGCTAATCCAGTCCACCCGTTAAGGTGATTTCTTCCTTCTTAGAATGAAGGCAATCCACTAATCAGATAATTGTTACAACTGCACTTGAAACCTACAAGTGACTAACAATACACTGACTTAGCTATCACTAAGATTCACTCTCTTAGTCTTCTCTAGGATCCGATCAACCTTGATCTCCTAAAGGAATCACCACTAAGATTCACTCTCTTAGTCTTCTTAAGGATACTGACCTACCCGGTCCCTTAAGGAAAATCAAACAACTGTTTGAGGTTGGTGTTTACAAAGGTTTGCTTCTAAATAAGCTGAGTGTAAACTAAATAAGAACAGATGAAGAAAGTAGAAGCTTGAATCTTTTCTTGTATTGCTGCTCTTGATCTCTCTCTCTGCTTTCTTCTTTTTCTTCAGCCTTTTATAGTCCAAGGTGCAAAGGATATTTCTGTTGAGAGAATATGACCGTTGGAGGGCATTTCTGGAACTTCCAGAACCTGCTGTGGCTGAACCTTGGTAGGTAGGTTTTTCAGAATAGTACACTGCTCTTGTACTTCTTGATAGAGACATTTGCCTTTAACCATTGACTTCTGATCAAAGGAATGCTTCGTGTTGGAACTTGTGAAGCTTGGTGATCAGAGTCAGAGGGATGCTTGGATCCTCTGACCTTCGTAACTTCTGCTTCTGGACCTTCAGAGCTTCTGGACCTTCAGAGCCTCTGGTCCCTCAGAGCTTCTGGTCTTCAGATCTTCTGATCCTCAGATCTTCTGATCCTCTGATCCTCTGATCCTCTGATCTTCAGATCCTCTGATCCACAGATCTTCTGATCCTCAGATCCTCTTATCTTCAGATCTTCTGATCTTCAGATCCTCTGATCCTCAGATCCTCTGATCTTCAGATCTTCTGATCTTCAGAACTTCTGACGAATATATCTTCTGGTGTTAGAATCAGAACCTGTTTGTCAAAACACTCAAGACAAACATTAGATTATCATAGTTGTTCATCCACAAATAAATACTTGTTATCATCAAAACATAGAGTTGTACCACATGACCAAATCTTGATCTTACACCGGTGAGAAATTGATTAGGAACGCCTACGCCTTAGAGATAAGGGTAACTTCTAATTGTGTTGGCTAGTAACTAAGTACTTTAATTCTCCAATTAAATTCGTCTAGGAACTAAGAGATTAGTGTTAGCAGTTTAATTGGAAGATCTACGTAGTTAAGAGATTATCACGTAGAAACTTAGGCAAGCACCATAAAAAAGTTAGAAAATTCATGAGTTAATTAGTCTATTAAGAACATAAGTAAAATTGATGAAATCCTACCCTAGGTACTTCCCCTTTTGATTGTTTTCAATACTACATACTTGCTTTTCACTTTACTTTGCAATTAATTAAGTTCGTTTCAACAACAATTATCCATTCCCAAACCTTTTTCCTTAGTCTTTTTAGTTATTTAATAGGTTAAATTGCTTTAGACGACCGCAATCCTTGAGTTCGATAATTTATTACTACTTAACGAATAGGTACACTTGCAAAGGAGTTATCAAGTTTTTGACGCCGTTGCCGGGGATTGCGCTTTAGTCTAGAATAATAGAACCCATTTCTTACTTGTAAGACTTTACTTTATTTATTTTAATTTTAATTTTTTATTTTTTTGTTACTTTTATTATGCTGGTGCTACTAACATTGGTTTGCTAGTGTATGCGAGGTACTGTTGATCGTAATTCCCTTCCTTTTGATCCTGAGATTGAGAAGACTGCTCGGAAGAATCGAGCTCAACAGAGAAAGCAAAAACAAGCAAAAACAATGGCTGAGACACCGGAACAGATTGAGGCTAGGATTCGAGCTGAATTTGAAGGGCGATATGATGCAGATTATGAAGCCCGGAGAATTCAGCGAGACAGAGAGTTAGAAGAACAAAATGCCAGGAGATCCATCCGGGAGATAACTACCCCTGACATAAGCTTTGAATTTCAGGGAAGTATTGTTCCACCTACTGATGTTCCAGAAAATTTCCAGGTGCCAACTCACATCATGCACCTAGTGAGCCAGCACCAATTTGGAGGGAGTATACTCGAAGATCCCTATGCTCATATGGCTACATTCACAGAGCAGTGCACCCCATTGAAGAAACAGGGAATCACTCTAGACACAGTAAGGTTGATGTTGTTTCCCTTTTCCTTAAGGGATTCTGCTGCATCTTGGTTGAGGTCTCAACCTCCACACAGTATTGTATCATGGGACGACCTAGCCAAGAAATTTACGTCAAAGTTTTTTCCAACAACCCGCACGAGGAAGTTAAAGCAAGAGATCAACTCCTTTCTCCAGATGGATCAAGAGAACTTATATGAGGCATGGGAACGGTTCAATGAGCTTCTAAGGAAATGTCCAAGCCATAATATTTCTCTCACTGATCAGGTAGTAATTTTTTATACCTCATTGAATGATTATACCAGAGACAAATTAGATACTGCAGCTCCAGGTGGAGCTTTTGATGTTTTGCCCACCAGTGAAGCCTTAGAGATAATTAATAATCTAGCAACCAGAGCTATGCATTCCAACAACGACAGGCAGAACTGAAAAAGTGTTCAAGAAGTAGAGACATATGATGCCGTTCTAGCCTCAAATAAGAAGTTGTCTCAGAAAATGGATGTCATAGTGAAGCGTTTGGATGACTGCCATGTGGGCAATGATGATGCAAAATTCGATGAGGAGGTAAAAATACTGACTAACCCCCAAAAATATCCATATTCCAATACTTATAATGCAGGTTGGAGGAATCACCCCAACTTCTCTTGGGGAGGGCAAAATAAGTCGACTCAATCAGGAGATTCAAGACAATATTCCAACCAGCGGGGTCAATATCAGGAGCAAAGGCAACCACCTCAACAAGATGAAGGAGCTGGAAAGAAGAGCTTGGAAGACATTGTAACACCCCGATTTCGGTAGCGTCACTTTAGTAACCAAAAAGAAACTTTAAGCGGAAAAACGTGAATATATTTTTTTTTCAATAATACAAACAAAGACTGAAAGGAATAAACTCGACAATGAAAGATAACAGAACTAATATACAATAATAATCACAGCCCCCGCTGTAAGTAGCAAACCACGTCACGAGTAAACCTCCAGTGATGGGAAGTAAGAAAAGTAACGCCCGTAGGCAATATGTACAAACCAAAAGGAAAGGTTAAGTGTCCGCAACACAAGCCTTCAAAAATGAGAATAAGTTAGCCCAATCGGCCTAAAACAAGACCTCCTAGCCCAACCAACTCTCTGTGATCCCCGTAGAGAAACCACACAAAAAGCTATAGGCGGGAAACTACCCTGTCCCCAAAGAAAACAATGACGGTCAGAGCTAAGACTCTACTCCTACACTAATCCTATCTCGAGGAGCTCACACCAGCACTCAAAACTATGTGCTAGCATGATCGTCGTCCGAATATGAATCCAGAACGACCAAGTCTATAAACACTATCCGTCCTCCTCTCGCAACCGCGATGCGCTCCGGTGCTGGCCTCACGGGCTTAGGGCCCGAGCCAAGATCATCAATGATAGCAACGGCAGGTGAGCTAGACTCTGAAGAAGTCACTCCCACCGGCTCCTCCTCGGAGGGGTCCTCATCATCCGAAGATAACGGTGGTGGTGGTGGTCCTACTCCTGGTCCGCAGTGCACGCCAGGTGGCAAGTTGAAGCTAACAGTGCATCTCCTCAGCACTCCTTCCGTCAAGTGTCCTAAGCAGTCGACACGATCCTCCACGATCCTCCCCGAGTACGTCGCTCGATGGCTAGCGGGGTCGACCACCCACGCGCCGGGGTCATCCTGATCTATCATCTCATATCTAGTCCCCCCCGAAGGGTGGACCATCGTGAACCAATCCGCTAAAGACATCTGACAAAGGGCGTAGTCCGCCAAAGCACACACAGAAGACGCGAGGGTCAACTCCAAAGAATTATGTAAATAATAATCCCAATAGGTACAGATAAGAGACAGCCGCTTAGGCTTATAAGTTAAAGATAGCATCCTAGGGTTGCATATTCCACAATGAATATAAACGACAGTAATAACAAATAGCATGCATCAGATAGGATTAACAAGTATCAAACACACTCAGCAACTAAGTCAGTATGCATGTTGCATGAAATGCAAATGCCGGTTAACCCAGTTAACCAAATGCATTCCGGAAGGGATGGACATCAACGGATCAGCCCTAGCACCAGCCACGGTGGGACCATTTCGGCCCGCGTGCCTCTTACTCCAACAACAACGGTAGTTAGATCAACATAAAACCCGAAGGCCTGCCATTTCAGTCTGCTACTAAGAGTCGCCTAATAGCGCTCTTACGCGGAAATCCGGGTCTTATGACCATTTTGGAATCCACCGAGGTCCGAAGTCCGTCTCGTGTTAATACCTCATTAATGGTGCATGAATGCAAAATGATTAGCCAAACAACGTCTCCGACCTCACTCGACACGTCGCCACGTGTTCTGGCTAACTTATTGTCTCTAAAAACATACCCTAAGGTAAAGTCGATTCTGTGACAAAAGACAATCCTTTACAACAACACATTCTCTCATGATGATCTCCAAATTATCCGACTCATCTCTATCCGATGGTCAAAAACTGCTCAACGAGCAAAGAGTATCAACATACTCGGAAACTACCTGTTTCCCCGGCTTATCTCTCAGATAGCCCAACAACACAACTGCTACTCGAGCACAAGAGTATCAACGTACTCAGAACTTATTGATTTTCTCAACACTTGGATCCGACGACACTTCCCCTTTTCCAAAACTAAGATTTGAATCCTAAGCTTTCTTTCGAGTTTGTTGTCATTATTTGAAGATTTAGAGGTTGTTTAATGTCTTATGAATTTTCCTTATAAAATAGTTTCCATTTAGTCTTATCGCAAATCTTATGAGTTTCCAAGATCCCATAATCCCAATTAACTCCCCGAGAGTGTCTCGATCCACTAAGACCATAACAAGGCCCGAATCTTCGTTCGTCCTATCAAACTTTCTCCAAAATCTCAAAATAAAATCGGCATGACCTGCCCGTTATTCTCACTCCTCAGTACCACAGATATATGTGAAATGACATAGATAATTCAGCACGGTCAACAAACATGTCACATATATCAACACATCCTAGAATAACCACGTAGCACTTAGCATATAAAGCAAATATCACACATCCTAAGCTCATTTGTCATCTTCCAGGGTCTTATTTTTAGCCCCTTTACCCACCCAACAGCAAGCATGGAATCACTTTCCACCTCAACATTAAACACCACAAATTGTTGACAATATAACAAGGCATAAAGAATTGCCAAGACCTCCGCCTCATCCGCACGCTGAGCCACCACCTTTCTTGAGAAATAGCCCAACACATACCCTGCACTATTCCTCAATATGCCACCAATACCAGCATGTCCTGCCTGAAAAGATCCGTCAACATTGAATTTCAAAGTTATGCCTTGTGGAGGAACCCAAGGCACCACTAACCTCGGAGCCTCCTTATCATCAATAGTGATTTTTGGAAAACCCCTCGCAAACTGATCCGCACTATACGGACAACTTTTCCACCAAGCTTTTACCCATGTGAATATTAGAAACAAATGGGATTCCCACACTACCTCGGCATTAAACGGTTTGTTGTTGAAAATCAAATCATTTCGAGCTGTCCAAACTGCCCAACACATAGCATACAGAACCAGATCCCATAAAATGCGAGAAGTATCCCGACGCATGGAGCTCCATTCTGCCAAACACGTCTGAATAGATTGTGGAACTGCCCATAACCTTCCCTCCCTTGCTATTACCGCCGCCCATAAAGGCCAAACCTTTGAGCAATGCAGAAAAAGATTCGTCACTGTCTCCTCCTGAGTCAAACACAATGCACAAACCGGTCCTTCTTCCAATTCCACACCACGATATATCAAGTTATCTTTCGTTGCAATCCTATTTTTCTGAACCTGCCAAACAAACAGAGCAATCTTTGCTGGTAAAATTGGCCTCAAGACTTTAGGTACAACCCATCCTTCCTCAGTAAACCAGCGAGCCTCCACGACTCCACAAAGTGACTTTACGCTATACATTCCCATGTTATCGTGCGTCCAAATTAGAAAATCATTAGTCACACTGTTGCCCTGTTTTGGAACTAAAGTATGTAGATGCATTTGGAACTCATCATACTGCTGTCTTTCCCATCCTAGAAACTCACGAACAAAAGCAACATTCCACACCCAGAAATGCCCTTCTACCGTTCCACAATTCATAATAGTTGCTCGTTTATGTGCTGCCAAAGCAAATAACCGTGGAAATACAATTCTGAGTGGAGCTGGACCTGTCCAATGATCTAGCCAAAACAGTACCCCAGCCCCCCGACCAACCTCACATGCTAACCCTTCCCTAAACACATTCCCAACCAGCCCCGGCTCACGCAGGATAGCACACACATCCGCCATTAGCATTGATAATTTTCTTGAGGCTAGGATATCTAAGTTAAACGTAATAAACTCCATGGGTAGCTCATATTTTTTGCACACCACCTCCCGCCATAAAGCCTCCTTTTCACGCCCAAACCGCCAAACCCACTTCAATAACATCGCTTTGTTTTTCCATTCCAAGAAACCGACCCCTAAGCCACCATACCGCGACCCTTTGCACAAATCTTCCCAAGCCACCCACATTATTTTACTCTCACCTCCACTCCCTCCCCACAGAAAGCGTCGCATAATCCTCTCCATTGCCAAGATTACTCCTTTAGGTGCTCTGTACAGCGCCATGTAATACAAAGGGATCGCATTTAGAACTGACTTTACAAGGACCAAATGCCCACTTAGAGTTAGAAATCGTGAACTCCATACGCCCAGTTTTTCTGCCATTTTTTCTAAAACAGGATTCCAAAAAGACACTCGTCGTGGGTTTCCCCCAAGAGGCGATCCGAGGTACATAAAAGGTAGAGAGCCCACTTTAAAATTCCACCAAATTGCCGCTTGTTGTACTATAGTTGATGATGCATTTACGCCATATACTGCTGACTTATTGAAATTAACTTTCAGCCCGGAACAAAATAGGTACGCTTCCACCCCCAACGCCATGAGCTGGAATTGGTTCTGATCACAATCTGTAAAAAGCAATGCGTCATCTGCAAACTATAAGTGATTCAAACGGAGTCCCGGTGCCACCTCCACCCCACATGGTGCCTCCCCTCCAAGCAACTGATTGAGCATACACGACATCCCATTAGCCACAATATTAAACAATAACGGCGATAGAGGATCTCCTTGACGAAGACCTTTCTGAATAGCAAAGAATTCTGATGGCGAGCCATTAACCAAAACCGCCAAAGAAGCCGTGGAGATACAACTCTGCATCCAACCAATCCATCTTCCCCCAAAGCCCATCTCTTGAAGTAGTTCCAACAAAAAATCCCACTCCACATTATCATAAGCTTTTGCAAAATCTATTTTGAACAGCAAACCACCTTGTGGTCTTGAGCTCATTGTGCGGACAACCTCATTTGCAATCAAAGAACAATCTGCTATCTGTCGACCTGCTGTAAAAGCAAACTGATTCTGATTCAACAGCCTCGGCATCACCATACTAAGCCGAGTAGACAACACTTTTGATAATAATTTGTAGACACTGCCAATCAAGCTAATTGGTCTGTAATCTGACATCTCCTCTTGCTGTCCCCCTATAGTAATCCTTACCTATTTTGCTGTTACTTGGGTAAAGCACCAAATAGATCTCTTTTTCTTTTCTTTATTGTGAACACACCTAGTTACTTCCAGAATGTGTGATGTAATACTAGAAGATGTACTGAGCTTATCTATCTGGGATGACTGCATCAATTATGGTTTTGGTTTCTACTTAATTTTTCTCTTCAACAGAGTTGTGACTCAAACTGCATGGTTGGTTATTACTGCACGCAGGTATAGTCGTCATGACAAACGGTCCAAATTGCCGGGTTGGATACTCTCTCATTTACGTGATGCGCACCTAAACTTGAGCACTGACATGGCTTTGCATATAGCGCGTGAGGTTGGTCCACAACTGTTTTGATGTTTGTTTAGTTACTTTTATACATGTCATTATTCTCGACGCTACATTGGTCAACATTTTTTTGGTTTATGTTCAATTCCTAGTATCCATTTCTCTGTCGATTATTTCCCATCAGATTGATTATGCTGTGCTATTTTGTGTGAAGTTATTGTCTTTAATTGCCTAGTAAGAATTGGAGTTCCAAAGTATCAGCGTTAGACCTTCCAGCATTCCAGTACACTTGATCGAATGATCTTGTAAATCTAAAAACCAAAGTTTCAGATTCAATAGTAGATATAATGTGGCACTATTTGATGCTGGAACAAAGTTACAACAGTGGTTATGGCCTTGTTAGAGTTGCATGTTTATCTAATAATATGATTGCATAATGACAGTCTTCTTCTGTTGGATGCAGTTCCTCAGGAAAATGGCTCATGAACCATATGATAAGACTGGTGGCACTGGCAGGAAAACCTTGTTGTCCCAGGAAGACTTGGAGAAGATGATGGTTGAGGGAAGCATGAATGATATTTTGTATTGAGAGCCTACTTGCACTAACCTACAAGTGAGGTGAATTGGGGTTGGGGTGGCTTTCACCTATATATTAATTCCATATGCAGTTTCTCATACTCGCAGAAATACAAGTGTCATTTTGTTGTGACGGTGCCATGGATCAATCTATTATGACGGGGAGAAATTGGAAGGTTCTATTTTAGAAATTGGAAAAATCTTAAAATTCTTTAATGTACTTCATTAAATTATGCTTTGTCAAGGCTTGTAGTCGGTTTATCCAATTCAGGTGAGTATTTTTATGCATGTTTACCATGGGTTTTATTAGGGGTGTTCATCGGATTGGATCGATCCGATGAACCGAACTGAACCAAAGCAATCAGATCGGTTTTTTTGGTTATTCGATTCAAAACCGATTCAAACCGATAAAAACCAATGAAGATTGGTTCGGTTCACGGTTTGAAAAATTAAAAACCAATGAACCGATGAACCGAACCGATGATATATATTATTTATAAAATATGTATATATTAAAAAATGTTTTGAAGAAATATTGTTTATGTTAGACTTATTATGTTTTGCTTTCTATTATTAATTTGGTAATGTTTTTGTTTACAACAAAAGCACCCTCTTATTGATTGAAAACTTTGATTAATTTGTAATTGTACTCATACTAAACACTATTTTAAGCATTTCTACATTGTTAAGTACTTAAGTTGTTGATTATGGATTATAGATTTGTAATTAAACTATGATTGAGTTAGTTATTTTCCGTTTTTATACATTGTTAAGTTGTGAATCATATGTGATTACTATATATTAAAAGTTGTAGTATTGATATTGACCACAAAAAGGGAAGTTGTGAAATCGATGAATCGAACCGATCCAAACCGTTCATCATTGGTTCGGTTCGGTTCGGTTCGGTTTGAGAATTTTTTTTTCTAACAATGGATAGAAAACGAACCAATGAATTTTGATTGGATTGGTTTTTGGTTTCACCTAAAACCGGTCCAAACCGAATCGCGAACACCCCTAGGTTTTATGCATGTTAACCATTGGTTCCATTGTTTAACTCATTTTCATTTTAGTTGTTTATTTAGTTTTGGGGCTGGCTAAATGAGTCGTGAACATGGGTCGGGTAAATCCAATGAACCCGTCCAACCCAATCCGATCCAATAGAAAAAATGCGGGTTGGATCGGGCAATCGGGTTAGCCGGATGAATTTTACTACAACCCAACCAAGTTCGGATCGGATTTCGGATTCAGTTCAAATCCATCCAACCCAACCCAGAATTCATACATATAATAATAATTTTTATAATTTTACTGATACTTGAAGTGCTAGTGTCGGAGTGATGACTTTTTGAAACTTTGAGACTTAAGTATTTGTAGTTATTTGTCATATTTGAACTTAGAGTATTTGTTCGTAGTTATTTGTTACATGTTTATATAGAGTTATTTAGCATGTTGGAGACATCTAAGTTCTAAGTGTCATGGCATGACATTTAGTGTTGTTTTTCACTTTTTAGATACTATTTATATTAGATTGTTTCATGTCATTTGGTAATGAAGTTTTATGTTTTTATGATATTTGGCTATATGTCATTTATGTGGTATTATTTCTATAACTTTTTGTGTCTTTTTCATGCTATTTAGTATTATAACATATTTAATACTTTTTATAACTTTTTCTGAATTTATAATAATTTTTGCAAGATTTTTTAATATTTCAGATATATTATTATTTTAATATAGTGACCCAATAAATCCATCCAACCCAATCCAAACTTCGTCGGGTTGGTTCGGATCGGGTCCGAAGATGAAATTCGTGAAATCCAACCCAACCCAACCCAGCCAATTTTGATCGGTTCGGATTTTATTTTGACCAAAATCCATCCAACCCAACCCATGTGCACCCCTAAAATGACCTATGAGGGTTGCTTAACCCCACCCCGACCTTTTCCTCAATCTACTGCCACTGTTTCCTTGTGTTTTATATCACGGCCTCCTCTCCCAATCACGTTATATATCCCCCAATAAACAAAGAAACCTAATAGAATAATACTACCTCCGGTCTTATATATAAGCATGAAAGAGAAGAAAATTTTTGGACATTTTTATAAGAACCATATGAAAGTTTAAGCTATATTAATTATTTTTTCCCATGATGCCCTTATTAATTCTAACTTGTTAAATGTGTCTCATTAATTATTCTCTCTCTTTCCCACTTTCCAACACTAATAACAAAGGGTAATTTTGGAAGTTTATTTTGATTCAAGACATATTTAATGCATTTTATCTAGTTTAACTACATTTCTTAAACTACGTGAATTTTTTTGTTGTTGCTTATAAATAGGAGTGGAGGTAGTATTACTTTTCAATCCCTTCCGTCCAATCCGTTTCTGGCTTATGGAAAAGTTGATTTAGTGCCCCTGCCATGTGTCAGCTTGCGATTGGGCTAAGGTTAAAGAATATAATTTAGTGCTTTGCGAACCACTATTTTACAGTAGACCCCAGATGAGGTTGAGCCACGCGTCAGGGAATGAAGCTCCAGCCATTGATTTCTTGCATGTGCATAGTAACTCTCGTGGACCATCAGCACTGAATCAACTTCCTTTTATTATTTCGAAAATCCTAATAAAATATAAATAAAAATCATAAAAATTATAGAAAAATAATAAAAACACATAAAAATAATAAAATGCATGAAATAATCCTAAAGTTGCCTAAAATAACGAAAATGCTCTAAATAATATATTAAAATGCATGCAAATAAACTAGGAAAATAACCTTAAATCCCAGGTCATCAATTAGCCATGTTCTGACCATTAATGCTTATTTGGATTATTCATGGAAAAATGTTTAATTCTACACTTTTAGCTTTTATGACTCTTTGTACTAGAACAGGTTGAATCTGGAGCTAGAGTGATCCAAATGGGGCGCATAATATGCCTTTGGAAAGCTAACTTGAAGCCCTACATTGTAAATGTTAAGCAAAAGTCTAGAATCAGTTTCTAACTTGGTCAGAATTTGTTTGCAAAGATGTTGTCGCTAATCTTGCGAGTCTGGAACAGTCTTCACTTAAATGATCATATCTTGAGCTACATAACTCAAAATTATGATCTGTTTGAAGGCCCGCGAAAATGAATTAAAGAGATAAAACTCTCATGTTTACCTGAATTGAAGAATCGACCTTCTCTTGGGTCCCGCGAACACCTGAGTCTTCAGGAGCTTACTCCTCTCTTGGGTCCGATTTTTTTGAAGATTTAGAAAAGATTTAGGAAAGATTTAGATAACAAAGATTGTTACTTGATGGACAGGTTTATCTATTAGTATAAATAGGCTAGTTGAGGCTCTTGTTAGGACCTAACCTCATCTCTCCCTCTTTTCTAGTATGAATTGCTAAACTTCTTAGTTAGTCTTAGGATTTTTAATATTCTTGTGTTTGCAAACCTAAGGTTCAGTTCTTAATAAATTTCATCTTTTTATTCAAGTTGATTTATGTTCTTTAATTCTTGCTTTCAATATTATTTTGGATTCAAGTATTATTTTGTTTTAATTGTTATTATCCAAGCGAGTTGAGTCAGTTAGAGGACTTTTTTAACTAATGATGAGACGATGAAGCGATCGTGAATTCGTTCTCTAAAAACGTAGATCTCTAACGTCGATCGGTTGTTAGCTTTGAGGATTCCGTGGGCATAGATCGTTTTTGTACTTTGAAGCGGCGATCGCCAATCTCCTTGACTTTAACGAATCATGTTCTGAACGATTATTCAGTGGAGAATCAGGATTTCATCTCACAATTGTAAGTTGGGATTCAACTCAAAGGCTTGATGAAAAGCTGAATTGTCTTTTATGACCAATGAATGTTTGTTGCACTTGAATGTTATAATCCGAGGGATAACGTTTTCTTTTATTTGATAATTCAATCTTTTAATTTTCCTGCTTGATAATCAATTAATCAACCCTTTTTAATTGCTTTTACCTCTAAATTCTGTTAATACTCATTTGAGTACTTGTGAGAACGATCCTGGTGATTTTACCTTGTACTGCATTAATTTATTTTGTTGCAGGATTACTTTGACACGCACCCACGACAGCGCGTTCGTCACCTAACACAAGTTCCAAAATTGTGTTCTGTGAATCAGAACTCTAACAAACAAACGATGGATCAAATTTTGTCTTCTATAAAATTTGTCCATAATAATCATTTCAGTTGCCTCTGATGTAAAAAATTCGAAAACTCCATGACCTGATCTGATACAAGATCTAAGATTGAATCTAACACCATTTATTGGAGCACACATAATGTTCTAAATCATGTTCATGGAGCTAGTTCATTCATAGTTTCACTTATTTCCACTCCGCCATCAATTTCCAAGTTTTTGTTCTAGCCAACTCTGAACGATCATTGCAGCCACCACGATGGAACCACCACAACTGCCTTCAGGCCAGATGAACCCCCAATAGACACCGCCATACCAAGCCTCTGTCAACCCCGAACCCACCTCAACTGTAAACTGTCGCGTGTCTTGGAGGTTCGGCTACCACCTTCGTCGTTGACCAGGGCCAGGACTTCGCCTCTCATAATCTTGCATAAATCTGATTTCAGGATCATAAATAAAGGGGGGAGGGGGAATTAGGCTTCTTCTTTATGATTTAGAACAAATGGGGCCAAAACTGAAGAAACATATATCTTTTTTTGTTACCGGACTAGACCTCTAATAGTAGATCAAAATGGATTTGTGTAACTTTGCACACAAAAATCTTTGTG
Source organism: Lotus japonicus (assembly GCF_012489685.1). Classification (NCBI taxonomy): domain Eukaryota; kingdom Viridiplantae; phylum Streptophyta; class Magnoliopsida; order Fabales; family Fabaceae; genus Lotus; species Lotus japonicus. Next base: position 48,003,131 of record NC_080042.1, on the reverse strand, counting down.
CATGTTAGATGCCCCTTACCTTTTACCATTTCCATTATCCCATGTTCGTTCCAACTTGTAGTCCAGATCCAACAATGAAAAAGTTCAAATATTTATTCACTCCCTCATGTCTCTCACTCTCTTTATTTGATCGCATACCCATCTCATTCTTGTGTACATGCCTCCAGAAAAGCTCAGACGCAAATCAAAGCCATTTTTATGACAAGTTACAAAAAATTATGTATACATATATACAAAAGTTAGAAAATTTTTGGAAGGGCCATGACTCTCTTATGTCTCCAAGAAGATCTGTCGTTGTTTGAGCATGTGGAGGCTGTGTCTACTGAGGTTAACCGCGTTGGTGGGCTTGCCCTTTGGATGACTAGTTCAAATTCAATGTTGATTGCTTGATTTAGCCTTTTGGAGAGGCTAGTTGTGGCGGCGTGCTTCATATGAGTGATGTGTAGTGGATTTTGGGTTTCTGTCAGTGAATAGGCACTACTAACCTTTTGTTCTCAGAGATGTGGGCTATTCGTACTGCTTTAGACTTGGGTTCTCATCATCCAAAGGCTGGTATTGAGAGTTACTCCGCAACTGTGATTGATATGATATGTTCAGACGGAAATTTAGTGGATCCTTTTCAAGAGATGATGGATAGTATCAAGCACCTTAGTTTGTCTGTTGGGGAGATCAAGTTCTAGTTTATCCCTTGTGGATTTAACCGAGTGGCAGACTTTTTGGCTCATAGTGCCCATTATTTTAGTTTTGGTGTTCATGTGTTGGCTTAGCCCCCAAGGTAGTGTGAGAGCCTTCTAGACGAGGACTTGTCTGAGGCTTTGTCCTCAAGTAGTCATAGTTCTTCTGCCCCTCTAGCTAACAAAAATATACATGTTATTTCAATGAGAATCTAAATCTTGTACACATCAAACGTATCTCTGCAACAACTAATTCGCATATGTTGCCTTTATTTTTCATTGAAAACAATAATTATCACTATAAGATTTGTGGTGGTTCATACTAACATATGACTTTTTCCAGAATTTCAAACTTGTGTCATCACCCGTGAGTTCTACTCATTATTATAAGCACATATTATATTTTAAAACTTTATAGGTATTTGTTTAAGCTCTTAAAAAATATTATTTCAAAACAAGGGCGTGGCGGGTGATCGTGTTAAGTTTAAACGCTAGATACGTCGCTTATCATATTTTGAATAATAACAATTTTCAAGAGTATAACTGTAATGGCTAAAAATTTCATGTGTATTATATTTCAGGAAATAACACTTATGACTCACATCCCTCACTGTCTGATGTTTAAAGTGCAAGACAATGCTAAAAGACAGTCCACACAATAGAAGAATGGTCAAAGCTACAAGACAGTCTGCACAAGCAAATAAATTCAAATCTCCTAGATCATCTGACCAAGAGAAGACTACACTCAATGAAGATTCTCATCGTCTATCTCAAAGTTGACCAATGAAAGCAATGTCTAGAAAAAGAGCATCATCTTCAAATTGAATAAACCTTTCTGACATTCTTGAAGAGAAAGTCAAGTGCCAAGAATCACGTGATACTCTACAAAGCACATTGATCAAGGAAGCAAGTACAACATTGTCAAGATCAACTTTCCTCCTTCTCTCAAAAGGAATGGAATAATGTTTATCGTCTAAACCTACTAAGTTCTATCTTAGTCAAGCAACACACCTTCAAGAATATCCCATTCCTAAGAAAAATTTACAAGTGATTGGTCAAAGTTTATCGTCTAACTAAACGTTACCAATAGAAAGATGGGAAAAAGTACAACTGAAGCAGAAAGATCGTCAGAAGAAAAGAAGCCTATCATAAGAAGAAGGCTGCGGTGTCTGAAGAATGCACATCACGCTCAATTTGGGAAAGAATTGAGAATAACTTTGTGAAGAAGTCATAAAGCAAGATCACATGATCTGACAAGGTACAATGCACAAAGTGAAAGTACAATGGTGTCACTAACAAATTACCATATTTTCACACCAATGGATAGAAGCAAAGACCAATGCTACATACTAGCTGATAGACTACACATTTAATGCTCCTAACACAAGTACACAAAGAACCATTTGATCCAACAGATAAAAGCTCTGTGAAGTACACACTCCAACGACTATCTTTCTTCTCACAGAAGATTCAGAAGTATAAAGAGCTAGATTTGAAGACGCAGAAAAAGAAGCTTTTGGAGCTCATTATTTAACAAGGGCTATCAACATCGTCTACTTCAACATGGAGAGAAGATTTTCCTAAGAGTCAAATCCCTCAATTACTCTCTCATGTATTAGAACATAAAGCATCTCTTAGAGTCAAATCTTATTATCAATACTTTATTGTTCATGAGCTTAAACTTCTCTACTATCACTCTTGTCAGAAGAGATTCTTGTAGAGGTAAACGATATTGAGAAAGATTGTTTGAGGAGAAGTCCTAATAATACTTGTCTGGAAAAGTCCTTAGAATACTTGTAGGAGAAGTCCTTAGAATACATGTTAGGAGAAGACTTGGAGAATACTTGTTGAGAGAAGTCCTAGAGAATACTTGTTAGGAGAAGTTCTGGAGAATACTTGTAGGGAGAAGTTTTGGAGAATACTTGTAGGGAGAAGTCTTGGAGAATACTTATAGGAGAAGTCCTTTATAATTGTTTAGTGAAATCATTGTATAGCCAAAGATTGGATGTAGTCCTATCGTTTTAGGGGTGAACCAGAATAAAATGCTTGTGCCTCCTGTTTCCTTCCCTATGCTCACTCATCCCCTACACCAAACAATGTCAACAAAGTCACAAAACTCTCAATCGTTTGAAAAAATCAAAGTTTTGAATGACACAATTCAAAACCCCCTTTCTTGTGCTATTTCTAAATATCTCATATCGTTCAAAGGAGGAAACGACCGGTCACGAAATGCGCTCCATTCCAATAAGCGATGATTGAACCCCGAACCTCAGGTTAAAGGACGTGGTGAGCTAACTTAGTAATTTGTTGTTTAATATTTCCATTTTGTCTTTGACGTGTCTTTCCCGTAATTCAAAGTTGTGCCCTCATCCTTATATGATATAACTTGCTTACCACTAGACCAACTCATTGTTCGTAGTCTCTTGTTTAATTTAATTTTTTTTTGTATAGAGAGCAAAAAACAAAACAAGACAGGAACAAAAATATAACCTTAGAGCATCTTCAATGCAGGGTTGCTTAAACACTATTTCGGTGACCCAAATTGTCACATAAGATTTAAGCAACCCATGCAGAATTCGCTTCAGCCATAATTGCTTATTTTACTTTTAGTTGAGCTCCACTATACCTCATATGTTTATATTATTTCAAGGTCATTACACTATCAAGGTCATGAGTGAAAGAGAAAATATAATTTTTTAGTAAAAATGAAAGCAGAAAGAGAATAAGCAACTATTGCTTAAAAAATCAACGTTGCTAAAATTTAAGCAACTAGAACTGTCATGTCATGTTGCTCCAATAGTTGTCTAAAATAAGCAACGACGCAACATTGCTTAGGTTCTCCAACTGGATTAAAAAAAAAAGCAACCTACATTGGAGATGCTCTTAGAAAAGTTGTTCCCAAGCAATCGACCATCAACAATGAAGAGATGCCCTTGGAAGGAGCATCCCAAACCGTCAATGGAAACAAAGAAGAAGCATCGAGCTTAACCACGAAATCTGCTTCTTCATTACTTTCACAAAGCCAATGTGAAAAAACACAACCTAGTCTCGCTTAAGAAACCCCTTAATCCGACTAATAACCGAAGCATACCAATGATACACAGAATGATCATTTATTACAATCCCCAAAAGCTAACTTAGAATCGATAAATAACTCAATATGTCTCTTTAATTTTTTTCTTTTGGTTACAAGAGGAATGAGTAGGGATGACAATGGGCAGGGTCTGGGTAGGGTACTATAGTACCCATCCCCATACCCGCGTTTTCAAAAATTACCCGTACCCGTCCCCATACCCGCGTGGGTAGCAACTTGAATGCCGTCCCTGTACCCTCTGGGTACCTATTTGCCCATACCCGTGCCCATTACCCGCAATTTAGCTGACCAAAATATATTTTTCACTATTTTTGTTAATAGAAAACAAAAATACAACTACAATTTAGATTTATAATATAGCCCTTAGTTGGAGGTTAATAACTTACAAATTTTAAAAATAAGTGGGAGTAAATTAGTGATGATTATGAATACCTTAAATACTCACCTACTTTTTAAAAAAAGAGTAAGTTTGAAAGGTATTGCTTAACTTAATTTGTTATATATTACCAAATAATAATAATAATAATAATAATAATAATAATAATAATAATAATAATAATAATAATAATAATAATAATATGTGTGTGCGGGTATGAGGCGGGTTGGGTACTATAATACCCATACCCGCACCCATACCCGCTACTTTTTGCGGGTAATTACCCATACCCAACCCCATACCCATCTAGCGGGTTTTTACCCTACCCATAATGTATATTAAAAAAATTAATATGAAAGAAAGCACACTATTTATTGAATATTGAATATTATAAGGAATTTTCACGTGAGAATTAGGGGTGTACAAGACCCGACCCTACCCGCCAACCCGTCCCGGCCCAAGCCTTTAGGGCCGGGTTGACCCGGCCCGATAATTAAAAGAGACCGGGTTCGGGTTGATCTTTGAGTTACCCGACTTCGGGTAGGGTCGGGTTCGGGTTGACACTCGGGTCACCCGGCCCGTCCCACATATATTTTATAAAATTTTAATTTGTTATAGTGATTAAAATGTGATACATTGTGCTCAAATTTATCTTACCATGTAGATGAGATTAAAATGTTTAACATCTACCTTATGAATTAAATAAATGTTGGTCAAACTATGGACACTTTCATGCTCTAACAAGAGAAAATCATGTGTGCATATTATGCATATGTGAGACAAGTGAAGAAATGATCAAACAAAATGTAAACATCTCAAGTGCAATAGATTATGAAAGAATTGGATCCTTTCAAGTTATTTCTTCTAAAAAATAGTTCCAACTTATAACTCTTTTAGTATGTTATTATCTTTAAATTTTACAATTAGTATCAAATAGCCTTAAACTTATTGTCCCTCGGGTCACCCGGTCCCGTCCTACATAGACCCGTCCTAAATTGGACCCGCATAATGTCGGGTTGCTTCGGGTCTAGAGACGGTTTAGGGTCTATGAATTGGCCCGATCAACATTTAGGGCCGGGTTAGGGTTAACCAAAACCCGTCCCAACCCGTCCCTTGTACACCCCTAGGGAGAATTGAGTCCTTGAAGTACTGAGGACTGGTTTGTTTTAACAGGGAAATTAGCATTATTGCTGCTAAACCCTAAACACTTTCACGGTGGTGCTTCATGTTCCACCATCTTCACCATCTCTGATCTCCAAACCCTAAACACACACACACTCACCTCAAACCCTAACAATGAAGTTCCAAATCGAGGACGTAACAATATACTTCCCCTACGACAACATCTACCCAGAACAATACTCCTACATGGTCGAACTCAAGCGAGCCCTCGACGCCAAAGGCCACTGCCTCCTCGAGATGCCAACCGGCACCGGCAAAACCATCGCACTTCTCTCCCTCATCACCAGCTACGTCCTCTCCAAACCCCAATCGCCGTTGAAGCTTCTCTACTGCACCCGCACGGTTCACGAGATGGAGAAAACCCTCGCCGAGCTTCGGCTCCTTCATGATTACCAGACGCGATTCCTCGGGCCTGCGGCGACTATTCTTGCGTTGGGTCTCTCGTCTCGGAAGAATCTCTGTGTTAATTCCCGGGTTCTTGCTGCGGAGAATCGGGATTCGGTTGATGCTGGGTGCCGGAAATTGACGGCTAGCTGGGTTAGGGCGGTTGCTGCGGAGAATCCCGCGGTGCCGAGTTGTGAGTTCTTTGAGCAGTATGAGAGAGCTGGGTCTGGTGCGGTTTTGCCGCCTGGGGTTTACACTTTGCAGGTTTGGGTTTTGTGATTGTGTTAGGAATTTGAGTTTGATTGGTTGGAGTGCTGGATTTCGATTCGTTTTGGGTTCTCCCTCCCCTATTCTGAAATGAAGATTGTTAGAACAAAAAAAATCAGTTTTGTTCGGTTTTGAATTGATCCATTTTGGATGTTATGTCCCTAAGTTCTGAAATGTTTGAACTCTGATGAAAAAAAAACATCAGTGATTTGATTTTGATCGGCGTGGAAGCTGCCTGAGTTTGAAATATTTGAATTTTTGAACTGGTTGAATGAAAATTTTGAACTAGGTTGGTTCAGGATGTTTTCTGATACTAAAACGTTTGAATTGTAAGTGTGGTGGGCTGAAAGATTTGATTTTTGATCAATTTTGAATGATCCCTGATTCTAAAATGCTTAACTTTGAGTGCGATTGAATTAAATTTTGATATTGTATATTTTCCAATGTTCTATTGGGGATGCTTGATTTTGATGGGTTTTGGATGTTCCCTCTGGAATTCTGAGATGTTTGAAATTTTTATTGAAGAGATTTCAATTTCAATCTTTTTTGGTTGTTTCCTGATTCTGAAAAATTTGGACTTTTTTGAGTGGGGTTGACTGAAGGATTCAATTTTGAGCAGTTTACTATGGTCCCTAATACTTTAAAATGTTTAAACTTTGATTGTGGTTGACTTAATTTTGATTTTGTTCATTTTCAGATTGATCTGTATGATTGTGCTTTTTGGTTCGTACCATAATTTCTAAAATGCTTGAACTTGAATGTGTATATATGATTGTAGGATCTGAGAGCGTTTGGGAAGGAGAAGGGCTGGTGTCCTTACTATCTGGCACGGCATATGGTGCAGTTTGCCAATGTGGTGGTGTATAGCTATCAGTATTTGCTTGATCCGAAGGTGGCTGGCATAATATCTAAGGAAATGCAGAAAGAATGTGTTGTTGTATTTGATGAAGCTCATAATATCGATAATGTCTGTATTGAAGCGCTTAGTGTGAGTGTGAGGAGGCAGACTATTGAAGGTGCTAGAAGAAATTTAACAAGGATGCGCCAAGAAATTGACAAGTATGTGTGTTTCTAGCTTTCTCCTCCGATGTTTTATGGTTCCAAGTTTTCACCATCAATTTCTTCAATAGAGAAGAAGAGGGTATAATATATTTTAAAAAATAGGGGTTCTTTTGATTGTGGCAACATTTTATAGAATATGCAAGTTACTTTTGTAATCCTGCAATTGTTTGGTGGATTCATAAAATTGATCAAATTTTGTCTAGTTGTGACACTTGAAATTACTTTGCCTCTCCCTTCACAATAGTCTCAATTTTGCTTTATTTTCCATTTAGTTCCCATATCTGAAATTTGATTCAGATTCTCGTAACTATTTTGAACTGGTAGGAAGGTTCAAGGCCACTGATGCAGGTAGACTCCGTGCTGAATACAACCGGCTTGTCGAGGGTTTGGCACTAAGAGGAGACCTGCCTGGTATTTAGGATGTCTCTTTTGTTAATGATGTCTTACTGTTACCTCTAGTCATCACTAACTGGAACTTATTTTTCTTTACATAGCCACGGATGGATGGCTTGCAAATCCAGCCTTGCCTGATGATATACTAAAGGAGGCTGTACCTGGAAATATTCGTCGGGCTGAGCATTTTATTCATGTTTTACGTAGATTAGTTCAATACTTTGAGGGGCGCATGGAAACAGAGAATGTGGAGAAGGAAAGCCCTGTTGGCTTTGTTACCTCTATTCTTAACCATGCTGGAATTGACCAAAAGACACTGAAGTTTTGTTATGATCGGCTTCATTCATTAATGATGACATTGGAAATTACAGATACTGATGAGTTCCTTCATATCCAAAGTATATGTGATTTTGCCACACTTGTTGGTACATATGCTCGTGGTTTTTCTATTATAATTGAACCTTTTGATGAGAGAATGCCACATATTCCTGATCCTGTATTGCAGGTTTGATTTGTATCAACTCTATCAGTTTTTTAATGTAATATTAGTTCTTTGTTGTTAGATTTATTTATTACATACGTGTATTTATGTTTCTTTTCTTATTTTTCTTCACCAATTACATTTCAGCTTTGTTGCCATGATGCTTCTCTTGCCATAAAACCAGTTTTTGAGCGATTTCAGTCAGTTGTTATTACATCTGGCACACTAAGCCCTATAGATTTGTACCCTCGCCTGTTGAATTTCAACCCTGTTGTCAGTCGAAGTTTTACAATGTCCTTGACCAGAGATTGCATATGCCCTATGGTGCTTACCCGTGGCAGGTATTCCCATTATTTGCTCTTCCATATTTTTGAGCAGATCTTTTATTTCCTTGAAAAACGCCTCTTTCACTTTCTGCTTTGTTGTTTTTTAAATGCCTAATAGATTTTTTGTTTCAGTGATCAGCTTCCAGTCAGCACCAAATTTGATATGAGAAGTGATCTAGGTGTAGTGAGGAATTATGGACGGCTCTTATTGGAGATGGCTTCAGTTGTTCCAGATGGTATTGTGTGTTTCTTTGTCAGTTACTCATATATGGATGGGATAGTCAATAGCTGGAATGAAAATGGAATTTTAAAGGTAAGCGAACTAGTCAACTTCATTGATTTCCATAGTACTTATAGTAGTGTGCATTGTCTTGTTTGGGGCTGATAAATGCATCTCTTTTGCAGGAAATAATGCAGCATAAGCTTGTCTTTATTGAGACTCAGGATGTGGTAGAAACTACGTTGGCTCTTGACAACTACCGCAAGGCTTGTGATTGTGGAAGAGGTGCTATATTTTTTTCTGTTGCTAGGTAAGAAAATGTAAACATATCCTCCTGGGTTTTAAAACTTTTTTGTAATACTTGTTAATCAAACTACACTCTCTATTCAACTAAAAGGAAAATATATACTTTGTATGGCAATATATCAATTGGCATATGTAGCTCCAGCAGACCAATAGGATATTGTGGGCATAGAATGTTCTGTTGACATGAATTTGTATGATATTGCAAACTCAATTTTTGCGTCCTACTACTTAATCCGACATTTGGACTATAGGGTTTATCTTTATGTGTTACACGCCTTGGTTATTGTATATTAAAGCCAAACGTTCATGATATTTCCTGCAGTGTTGCTATGTTTAACAACTGAAACCTCTTCTGTCTTTTATGTGTTTACGATGACTAGTTTTGTCACTTCAAAACTCCTTTTTCTTAAGTTGTAAATTAAACTAAGATCTTGAGGTTTGAACTCTTTATCTATAGCTCTTTGCTTTTTTACATCCATGTTCATATGTACTACCTGCTTCCTTCCTTGATGCGCAGGTGACAAAATCTAGATTTTTCAGGTTCTAGAAATTGAATTAGCATGTGTAACTCCCCCTGGTAAAAAAATGGATCATTTCCCTAAATAGAATTAAATTTAACATCTGTAACTCCCCCTTTCAAGATTGTTCAAAACTTACTTTTGCAGCTTCTTGGGAGAGCTTTTGTTAAATAAAATGATCATTTCCCAAAAAAAGAAAGTATCAAATCAGCTGCATGGAGCAAATACTGCCTTTGTGTTTTGTCAAAACCTAATCTTTGGAGATGCCATTTAGATCCAACTCCTCTTTAATCGTTTTACATGAATTTTTTCTTGATCTTACTCCATTAACTATTATGTTATCTTTCATCTTTTCTAAGGCTTGTATTGTTCTTCACACATGGCTGAACCATCTCAGGAGCAGTTGACTCTGCGTTCTTTTTCTTGATGAATGCAATTACTACTTTCTCTCTAATACCTTCATCCATGATCATATTCTTGTATGTTTACTCATAGATTTCAACTTTCGCACCTCTACAAGATTAAGCCTATGCTCTTGTTGGCAATTTACTACCCGTAATTAAATACCATAAAGCATAGTTGGTCTTATGAGTGTGCAGTATAGTTATTCTTTAAGCTTGATTGACACCTTTTAATCACAAGAACACTTGGAAGTATCCTTCCATTTCATCCACCCAACTTAACCCTGTGATATGTATTTTCCTTTATCTCTCCAGTCTGCATTACTTTTTTTGGTTATAGAAGAGAGAATGTCTCTTCTCATTTACTAATTGGGCTCTCATCTAGTGCTGTATTTTTGTTTCTTACTATACCTGTCTATCATGTTCATCAAAGCCTAAGAAGAATATATGTACTCTTTGCAGAGGAAAGGTTGCTGAAGGTATAGATTTTGATCGACATTATGGCAGACTAGTAATCATGTTTGGTGTTCCTTTTCAATACACATTAAGCAAGTGAGTTACATGAACTATTGTGTTTCTCAATCTTTTATTCTTATCAAGCTCGTGGAGGTTAAATTGCTCGTCGCAGAACTTTTAAGAGTAGTAAACTTTCAGGATTTTGCTTGCACGCTTGGAATACCTCCGGGATACTTTTCAAATTAAGGAAGGAGATTTTCTGACTTTTGATGCTTTAGTATGACTCTCTCTCTACCTCAAAATGATTGCTTGATAATTTGGTAAATGGATTCCTAAACTCTGTGAAATTAGATCCTTGGTAACATCGGTGTTCTTATGCAGAGACAAGCTGCTCAGTGTGTGGGTCGTGTAATACGTTCAAAGGCTGATTATGGGATGATGATTTTTGCGGACAAAAGGTTAGTGTAAAAACTTCTGAAATTGCTTTAATATGATTGACCCTCTGAATGTTTGCACCTTTCTATTTAAAAAAAACAACACACTCTTCACCTGTCATCCCGAGATGGACTTTGAAGTTTGAAGTTACTGACCTCCTAATATTGAATGGCTTATGAGAAGAATCTTGACAAGCTATAAAGTCCGGTTTGTTAAGCTAATAAAGAAATATGTTTGTTCAGGGCCATGGCAATTTTTAACCCAATGTAATCAAATCAACTGTAGGCGTAAATCGTGTAATCAACAAAAACTGTGATGTTACTGTAAATATATGATTATTATTATTATAGTTTCTGTACATCATTGGAGATAACCAAGTTGAACTTTGAGAGTTTTTTATATATAGTAATCCTTACCTATTTTGCTGTTACTTGGGTAAAGCACCAAATAGATCTCTTTTTCTTTTCTTTATTGTGAACACACCTAGTTACTTCCAGAATGTGTGATGTAATACTAGAAGATGTACTGAGCTTATCTATCTGGGATGACTGCATCAATTATGGTTTTGGTTTCTACTTAATTTTTCTCTTCGACAGAGTTGTGACTCAAACTGCATGGTTGGTTATTACTGCACGCAGGTATAGTCGTCATGACAAACGGTCCAAATTGCCGGGTTGGATACTCTCTCATTTACGTGATGCGCACCTAAACTTGAGCACTGACATGGCTTTGCATATAGCGCGTGAGGTTGGTCCACAACTGTTTTGATGTTTGTTGAGTTACTTTTATTCATGTCATTATTCTCGACGCTACATTGGTCAACATTTTTTTGGTTTATGTTCAGTTCCTAGTATCCATTTCTCTGTCGATTATTTCCCATCAGATTGATTATGCTGTGCTATTTTGTGTGAAGTTATTGTCTTTAATTGCCTAGTAAGAATTTGAGTTCCAAAGTATCAGCGTTAGACCTTCCAGCATTCCAGTACACTTGATCGAATGATCTTGTAAATCTAAAAACCAAAGTTTCAGATTCAATAGTAGATATAATGTGGCACTATTTGATGCTGGAACAAAGTTACAACAGTGGTTATGGCCTTGTTAGAGTTGCATGTTTATCTAATAATATGATTGCATAATGACAGTCTTCTTCTGTTGGATGCAGTTCCTCAGGAAAATGGCTCAACCATATGATAAGACTGGTGGCACTGGCAGGAAAACCTTGTTGTCCCAGGAAGACTTGGAGAAGATGATGGTTGAGGGAAGCATGAATGATATTTTGTATTGAGAGCCTACTTGCACTAACCTACAAGTGAGGTGAACTGGGGTTGGGGTGGCTTTCACCTATATATTAATTCCATATGCAGTTTCTCATACTCGCAGAAATACAAGTGTCATTTTGATGTGACGGTGCCATGGATCAATCTATTATGACGGGGAGATACACCACTTTAGCATCGAAGGTTCTATTTTAGAAATTGGAAAAATCTTAAAATTCTTTAATGTACTTCATTAAATTATGCTTTGTCAAGGCTTGTAGTCGGTTTATCAAATTCAGGTGAGTATTTTTATGCATGTTTACCATGGGTTCCATTGTTTAACTCATTTTCATTTTAGTTGTTTATTAAGTATTGGGGTTGGCTAAATGGCTCATGAGGGTTGCTTAACCCCACCCGTCAGTGGCGGAGCTAGCTTTTTAGTTTCAGGGTGGCCAAGACTAAAGAACATATAATTTATAATTTAGAATTTATAGTAAAATTATAAATTTTCACATACAAAATATACGCAATAAATTAAAGAGGTGGAACAATTTTAATATATTCATATATAGCTTTCTCTTCCATCTCATTTTCTTCTCTCAGTTCTCTTTTCTTAACATATTACTTATCATGTCTATTACTTAATTTTCTCTATTTTATTTATATAAGTCTTTAAAATTGGAGGTGAAACTAGTGTGAGCAAAATATTTTTCAAATACAATATCTAAACTATTTTTCATAGTAATTGCTACAATCAATTAAACATTTCATTTTACTATAAAAGGACATCTTATTGAGGTAGCTAATTATTAAGTTTACAAAAATGCCAATACTAAGTTATAAATCCAACAAGTTCTAACTGAAAAAATTCCAACAAGTTATTATCAACTGTTTAAAATAATGATCCAATGAAGGGTAAAAGCAATGAGAGCAAATCATCTGTCTCATGTTCCTATCCTATTTCCTGTCTCTCCAGTTAAAACTTGACATGTCATTTACAATGAACACGTCACCAGTTTGTTATTCTATCCCCGTTAACATGCCTCCGTTAATTGAAACACAATAGATCAACTCAACCTCTGATAATTCTGTACCAAATGTTTCATCCTCTGCCAATAATCCCCATGTAAGTTTAATCCATCATGGTATCAAAAAATAAAAACATGAATTGTGCTTGGTAAACAGAACAAATGAACAACTGAGAAAAATAATAAAGAAAGAAAGAATAATCTCCATGTTTCATTTTTACAGGATGATTCAATCCCCTTTTTCCTGTGAATCAGAGACCTTTCTTTTCTGCTGCAGATCCATAAGCGTCTCTCCCTCCGTCAAGCTTCATCTTTGTTGCAGATCCATTACCGCTCCCCACCGTATCGGACCATCAAAAGCTTCTTTGGCGCTTATCATTCTCTCCCTGTGGGATTCACTCAATCGTTGAACTGCATCATCCCCTCATGTCTTTCTCACTACAATTGCAGATCCATAAGCATTAACCATCACGCTCCCCTTCACGACATCACTTAGCCCAGAATCAGAACTGATACTCCTCTGTGCCGGAGCGGCCACACACCGCCATGGCTTAGGTGTGGGTGGCACTGTGGCAGCAGCCAAGGAAAGGTCTGAAGAGCCCAACTTAACGCTGTTAGTGATAGGGTTAGAATACTAAGTTAATGATGTGTCATGTTTAAATGACATGTCAAGTTTTAATTGGAGAGACAGGAAATAGGACAGGAACATGAGACAGATGATTTGCTCTCAAAAGCAATACACATAATGGCCATTTCTAGAATTATACACACTAGGCTGTAAATAAACTATTTATTCAGGGTGGGGCCATGACCCTTATGGGTCACCCCCTCCCTCCGCCACTGACCCCAGTGGACCAATATAATTATTTATAGATAAATTAATAAATAAAATATGAAAATTTTATTTCACTTATTTTAAATGTGATTGATTCACCTAAGACCATGATTTATTTAACCTAAACTTTTCAATTTTTCATTTAGACAATCCTGTATTTTATATACAACAACAAATTAAATGAAATTTAAATTAAAAACTCATGGATCTCACGAGTTTAATCCTAGTATACACAAAAGCTTATATATAATTTCAATAAATAAATTAAATAAGAATGAAGGCGTAGTTGACACCTCATTTACAACCATAGTGTCTCGAAGAGCGAGCGAAATGAAAAGATTATTATGAGTATTGAGCGGGGTGATACAAAAAATTATACATAAAAATGAAAAATGGGTGAAAATGAATGAAAGATAGAGTTGAGTGTGAATGAATCACAACCGTTTATTATAACCTGAACAACAGGAAAATGTGCTATAAATGAAAGATCATGATGAGTATTGAGTGGTGTGATACAAAAAATTATACTTCCTCCGTTCCTTTTTATAAAAACCAAGTGAGGGGTATAACTTGGTCATTTTTATAAGAACCAATCAATATTTTAGAGTGCGTCAATTATTTTGTTTACAACAATACCCTCATTTAATTCAGTTTTCTCTCTCTTTCCACTATACAACTCATTAATGATGAATAGAAATTAAGAAAAACTACTTGAGGTAATTTTGGAGAGTTAACATAAATTTATAACAAATTTAATGTTTCCAACTACTTTTTTAAGGGTTGTGCAATAGTGGTTTGATTCTTATAATAAGGAACAGAGGGAGTACATGAAATGAAAATGAGTGAAAATGAATGAAAGATACAATTGGCTGTGAATGAATAACAACCGTTTATTAGAACCTAAACAACAGGAAAATGTGCTATAGATTGCAGCAACGGATTAATTGTGTTTTGGTTTGTATACACCAATAAGACGGAGGAAGTTGAGGATAGCAAAGATGAAAACAACAACTCCTACAACAGTTGAGCTGAACCTCCAAGCGTCCCGGAAATACAGTGATTTTAACCCACCCATAGAACGCTTCCAACTATTGTAGTAGTGATGCTGAAGTTTCTTTGAAATATTGCCGTAATAATTGTGTGTCACCACGACGTTTTTGCAAAGACCATTGGTCATTTCTGCCAGTTCATGATTGCTGCCAAGTTCATTAACAATGATTTCTTTTTCAACTAAGAATGCCACATCCAGATTAGAGTTGATAAGAGAGTCAATCAGAAAAACATAGCTGCAGATGAAAGGTTGATCTGAATAGTGACACTTCTCCAAGGCAATGAGGTTCCTCAGAACACATTCTGTTGTTTGTTTTACTTTGAATTGAGGTATCTGCAATCTACATTGGAAACACTTGAAGCAGGGAATGCAACCAAAGCATAGAAGCCAGTTCATAACTGGAATCTTGGTAAACTTTATATCTAACATGTCCCTGTGGTAAACTACCTCCAGGTTCACCCCTGCTTGGTCCAGCCTCACTGCAGTCTTAGGGATATATTCATTTTCGCCATTTAGGATGAAATGAATTGATGGATCCCACTCCTTGTCATGAACTTTTTTTGGAAGGTAGAAACATCTGATCAAATCGGTGAAGTGTTTGCACGACTGACAGATCGCGATTATCGCGTGTTTGTCGTGATTACTTAATATTGACTTGTATGGAATATAATCTTCAAAGTAGTTAACTCCAAGCTCAACAAATCTTGATGGCAAATTATCTTTGAAAATCTTTCCATATAATGCTTCCAACACAAACATTGGAAGCTGATTTTCAAGGAGCAACAAGTCTCTCTGGATGCCCTTGCAAATCCATGATGTTGTGAACATGTAATCCTTTTTCCGTTCAGTTTCTGAATTTCTCAGAAACAGCTCTAAGATGAAGACAGAATCTAACAGGATCATGTCCACAAAGTCATCATCATTTATATCCACAATGGGAACAGAATAATAATGGCGTATCTTGTTAGTGTTTTTTTTTAGGAAGGCTTTGTATTTGGCCACAGACTTTTTATTTGTTACACGTTCCCAAAAGGAAATGAAATACCTTTGTTTCTGTGTATGCATTGACTGAAATTTTGATGACTTCGTGAGAGGTTTCTCGTGGTGAAAAGGGCCAATTGAGATCAACTGTGGCTCATAGGCTTCTCCACCATTCAGGTTACGGAGGTGAGGAGGAACCTTGTAAATACAACACAGATCATGCAGTGCATGCCCAATATCTTTTGGAATGTCAATGATGTGCTCAATCTGGAGTTCATTTTCCTGTATAGTCATGGCAGAAGAACCCATGGATCCAAATGCAACTTCCTTCCTTCTGTCCTTCCTATAAAAAGCCATATAAATTAAAGGCTCACTCAAACTGAAACTTATGCAGGAAATTAAACTTGTCATCAAATTAAATAGCACACAATAATTAAATCTCCCCTGATGAATGAAACAAGTACTTAATTCGTCAGTTTCTAAAAAAGAAATCAAAGGAAACCAAGCTTTATTTAAATAATTAGCTATATATAATTACCTGTGATATGATCGTGATGGAAAGTTTCACACTTCCTTTCAAAATGCTGCGAATTGAATTGAAGCTCTCTCTCTCCGTCCGTCAGTGTCCTTCCTGAACTTATATAATATACGTGAAGCTCTACTATTTATATACTAGAGGATCAATTTATGAGTGAGTGCAATTATTTGTCTCCATATATCTTTCATTTCCTAGTTCACACTTATGACTTAGTTGCTAACTTGCTAAAACTTTATTTTGTATTTAAATTTAATTCCACATGTGTATAATTGTGTATATATGTAATATATCTATCATCGTTTGACTTTCTAATCCTACCAGTTGCTATTTTTCCAAATCTGCATCTTCTCCTCACATGCATTGAGAATATTATATGACTTGAAGTACGTCTAACCAGAAACCTTGTATGTAGATCGAAAACTCTTGCCAAAATATTTTTTTAACTCATTGTTTGAGGTCTTGGCATGTTCTCATTACGGAAGTATGATATCATTCATGAACGTCATGCTTATCTCATGAATTAAATTAAATAACAATATCCTCTTGTCCAACCATGAAATTTTAATTTTAATTATACTCAAAGGCGTTTCAGAAAAAATTACGGTCAAAGTTTTTTTTAACAAACGGTCAAAGTTTAAAAAACTCCTTCAAATAGAGTTGTTATTTATTCACAAATCACTTTTTCGGTTTTTCCCAAGTTATTAAAACCGGACCGGTGAGCAAACCGGTGAGGACACTGATTCAAAGTTCATTGGTTTAACTGTAGTTGAACCGTGGTCCAACCGATATTACCTCAATACGTTAAATAATGCTATTCTAAAATGTAATATATAAGGTAGTATTGAATAAAAAACAATATTCACTACAAATAAAAATTACACAGCATAATTAGAATTAAAATTAGTATACACACAAAAATAGTAGCTTCAAATTAATAATAGATAGATAGATAGTTGTAACAAAAAAAAAAGTTATAACTATTTGTTTGTGAAAAAAAAAATATAACGTAACAACCTAAACTCCTAAAGTACTTAAAGTTCTAATAAACAAATAAATGTACTAAGAGTGGCAAAAGTTTGATAACCTTGAAAAAAAAATAGAACATAAGCAGAGTTGGAAAAATGGGACAAGGATTCTATTGGGTGAAGGTAATAATTGTAAAAGCCTTATTCAAACAACTAAAGCCCAATAGAAAGTTAAAATCCTATTACACTCTTTTATACTTTCAATTAGTTCTCCCAAATTATTGAGCAGCCGCTGCTGTTGTTGTTGGAAACCAACAAGGAAGAACATCAAGCATTTGGATGCCACATCGACGAAGGCTTGGATTAATTAGCCACTGGAATGACTTCTGTGCTTCTGTCTGATGTTTCACGTTCTAAACTCAGTGTCATTGTTGCTGTTCACAGTTAAAATTGCTTAATTATTCTTATGTTTGTGATTTCTTTTCTAAGTTCTCAGTACAAAAAATAGACTCAAAAAAGGTTTTTTTTATGAACCGTACAAACCGTTCGAACCGCCGGTTTTATCGGTTTTCCCGATTTTGACCGGTTCAAGCGGTTCGATACCGGTTTTATCTATCCCCGGTTTTGTGGTTGTTCCTGACCGGTGATAGGTCCGGTTCCCAGTCTATCCGGTCGAACCGGCAGGTTCGGTCCGATTTTAATAACTGTGGTTTTTCCTCTTATATCTCACTTTTATTCTAATCAAATAACCTATACTTAATTTTTTAATTTTGTTAGATTTGGCACCTTATTTGTAACATTTATGGTTGAATGCCGGTATTTGAGATATTTGTGGCAATTTTTATTTTTTTTTGTTACATTTGTGGCAATTATTTAGAGTGTCATATATCACTAATTGTTTTTTGAAAAAATTCACTATCAAAGCTACCGATAATTTTCACAAATAAAAACTCAGCTAGTTTACTAATGCTTAGCCGTAACTTATCCTAGTCAAATTTCCAATTTTAACCACAAGGGAAAAGCCTTTATCCGCATTAGTTTTTTTTTTTGAGGTACATTTTTTTATACAACTTGTAAAGCAAAAGATTATAAAAAAGAAATTTGTTTTCGCATTTGAGGTTAACTACTTCACATTCGGATTTTCTATGACCCAGCCACCTTCCAAAGGTGTATGTTTGCTATTTTCTCGGATTTAATTGAAACTTGCATTGAGATTTTTATGGACGATTTCTCTGTTTTTGGTCCAAATTTTGATGCTTGTCTAGAGAACTTAACTTTGGTGCTGAAGAGATGTCAAGAGACTAGTTTTGTCTTGAATTGGGAGAAGTGCCATTTTATGGTTAGGGAAGGCATTGTTCTTGGACACAAGGTGTCCGAAAATGGGATTGAGATTGATAGAGCTAAGATTGAAGTCATTGAAATGCTCCTTCCCCCAACAAACATCAAGGGTATTAGGAGTTTCCTCGGGTATGTTGGGTTCTATAGACGGTTCATTAAAGACTTTTCCAAAATAGCCAAAAGCCTATGACCAATTTGCTTGAAATGGAAGCACCCTTTATTTTTGATGAGAATTGTTTGAAAGAGTTTGAGTTGATTAAAGAGAGTTTGGTGACAGCCCCGATTATTGTTGCTCCGGATTGGTCTTTACCTTTTGAGATCATGTGCGATGCTAGTGATCTAGCTTTAGGGGCTGTCTTGTGTCAGAAGAAAGAGAGAGTTCTATATGTGATTTATTATGCAAGTAAAGTGTTGAATGAGATCCAAAGGAACTATACTACAACTGAAAAAGAGTTGTTGGGTGTAGTCTTTGCTTGCGAGAAATTTAGGCCTTACATTCTGGGTTTAAAAGTTATTGTTCATACTGACCATGCCGCCTTGAGGCATTTGTTTGCTAAACAGGACTCCAAGCCAAGGCTGATTCGATGGGTCTTACTCCTCCAAGAGTTTGACCTTGAGATCAAGGACCAGAGAGGCAAGGATAATGGAGTGGCAGACCATTTGTCAAGGTTGGAGGGTGGAGCGTCCAACTCAATACCCATCCAAGAGGAGTTACCGGATGGGAAACTCCTAGCTGTTTCCACTGAGGGACTCCTACCCTGGTATGTGCATTTTGCTAACTTTCGAGTTGCTAGATTAATTCCCCATGACCTGACCTAGCAGCAAAAGAAGAAATTTCTGCATGATGCAAAATCTTACCTCTAGGATGACCCATATCTTTTCAAAATTTGTTCTGATGGAGTTATTAGAAGGTGTGTCCCAGGGGTTGAGTTTGAAAAAATACTGTGGCATTGCCATGGGTCAAGTTATGGTGGACATTTTAGTGGTGAGAGAACCGCTGCAAAGGTTCTCCAAAGTGGATTTTAATGGCCTAATTTGTACAAAGACAGTAGAGCTTTTGTTGAGAGTTGTGATAGATGTCAGCGGACTGGCAACATATCAAGGAGAAATGAGATGCCCTTGAAAAATATTTTGGAAGTTGAGTTGTTTGATGTTTGGGGCATCGATTTCATGGGACCCTTCCCACCTTCTTTTGGTTGTCAGTATATCTTAGTGGCTGTTGATTATATTTTTAAGTGGGTTGGACCCGCTACACTCTCAACAAATGACTCTAAAGTGGTAGCTTTTCTAAAAAAGAACATTTCACTAGGTTTGGTGTTCCAAGGGCGATCATAAGTGATGGAGGTACTCACTTTTGTAATAGAGCTTTTGAGTCTCTTTTGAAAAAGTATAGTGTAAAACACAAGGTGTCTACCCCCTATCACCCTCAAACTAATAGTCAAGTTGAGATATCTAATCGGGAGTTAAAACGTATTTTAGAAAATGTGGTAGATTCCAGAAGGGATTGGTCAAGGAAACTTGACAATGCCTTATGGGCCTACCGAACCGCTTTTAAAACTCTGATTGGTACCTCTCCTTTCCACTTGGTTTTTGGTAAAGCTTGTCACCTACCTGTGGAATTGGAACACAAGGCCTACTGGGCCATTAGAAAGTTGAACTTTGATTGGAAAAAGGCTAGCGAGAAGAGACTCTTACAATTAAACGAGCTTGATGAGTTTCGACTCAGAGCATATGAGAGTGCTAGCATCTATAAGGAAAAGACAAAGAAATGACATGATAGGAAGATTTTGCATAGGGAATTTGTCTCAGGGCAATTTGTGCTCTCTTCAATTCTAGATTGAGACTCTTCCCTGAGAAACTTAAGTTTAGGTGGTCTGGACCCTTTGTGGTCAAGAGGGTGTTTCCCCATGGTGTTGTTGAGATTGAGAACACTGAGACCAATAATACTTTTACTGTGAATGGGCAGAGATTGAAATTGTACCAAGGTGGTGAGGTGCTGAAGGTGGAAACCTTGTTCTTCAAACCTCCGGCTTGACAGGGAGGACAATCTACATAAGACTATAACATAAGGCTACTTGGGAGACAACTCAAGTCTTGTTTTATTTTGCTTGTTTGGTTGTTGCATTTTGCAGGGAATGAGAGCCCGAATCCTGGAGTAGGAGGTGGATATAAGTTCATGCATTTTTGCATATTTTTCCTTTGTAGATTTTACTTGTCCTTTTGATCATGCATTGTTATAAATAGAGTCTGTGTACCTTGATCATCATTTCCCTTTACTTCAATGATTGTTCCTTAAGTTTTGCTCTCCCACATGGTGCTTGTTTTTGAAAATGCTTTTTAGTCGATACTCTGTGTTGTTTTTGAGGGAGTGATTGTATGTTTGTGAAAGAGAGGGGGAGACTTCAGTCTTCTAAGTGTTGTCTTGAGATTGAAGTTGATGTGAGTCCACAAGGGTATATGTCTTCTAAGTCCCTTGTTGACCCTTCACCATATAATTTCCCTGGAGGATCCTGACTCAGTTGCACTTCTTGGTTCTGTGTTGATTGCATTCTTTGCATGCTTTAGGAGACTTGTGTTTATGAGACTGGTATATTTTCTTGGACTTCAGAGTTTGTTTTGTTGCATCTTTGTTCCTAGTTGATCCCTTTTGAGTCTTTATGGAGATTTCATTGTTACCTTTATTTTGAGGGCTGGTTGTTTGTTTGGAAAAATGGGGAGTTCTGGTCCTTAACTCTTTTTGGAGCTAGTATATAAAATTGCAATTGTCTCTTGATCACCAAGTGTATAGGGAAAAAGGAAAAAACTGAAAAAGAAAGAAAAGAAAAAAAGAACTCCTTGTCAAGTTAGAGTTCCAAAAAAGAAGAGATTCTGGAATAGAAAGGGGGTTGAGAGACTATTTTTACAAAAATGTTAATTGCTTTAAGCTCCCTTATTCAAGTAGGACCACACTCAACTTTGTGCAGCAGCCTAAGTTTTTTTTAGGGACACCTACCTTGTGCTATACCGAGCCAACATTTCAACCCTTTTGAAGTCTCATTGAATAATGCATTGTCAACTTTAGTTGCTCTTGAGTGAATGATTTCCAGAACCTATGAACTGCTTGTGTGCTCAGTGCACTAAATGATTGTCTCATCCTAGGATGTTAGTTCTAAATGCTTCTCATAGTGGACTCTAATTCTTCTTTGTCTGAGAGTTGCATGAAGTTGATTGTTGAATCTTTCTCTTGTAACTAACTGCATTTACTTAATCCCCCGGTTTTCTAAAAGTGTATCCCTCTTTTGGCATGTGTGTTGGGAACAATTCTGTGTGCTTGAGGGCAAGCTAATTTTAGTGACGCTCGAGGGCGAGCTGTCGTTGAGTATAATGGTGTGATGACCGTATTTTAGTCCTAGATTTTAGGGTCATTTTCGTGTTATATTTGAGTTTTTTTCTTAGTCTTATGTAGTTTTTCATGCATTTTCATGCATTTCTACTTTTATTTGGGCATTTGCGTTAGTTTGGTAATTTCATAGTCTTATAGGGACTTCTATCGCATTTTGGTAGAGTTTAGGTGTCTTATGTAATTTCTAGTTGTGTTAGGGCTTTTGTACTAATAACCTTTTGAGTTCCTTGATATTTTCCTAAGCTTTGTTTCCAAGTAATCAGGTCTAGAACTGCTGAAGATGGAAGATCAAGGAGCTTGAAGACTTGAAAGAGGCATTGAAGTAGAGTTAAGAAGAAGTTCAAAGTGTTTCCAAGCGTATAAGTGGCGCTCAAGCGCCCGTGTTTGGTGCCTGGGCGCCAATTCAACAGAAACTATGGGTTGCCAGATCTGATGCTAGCGCTCGAGCGTGAATATGTGGCGCCTGAGCGTCAATAGGGTGCAAAAGCTTCTGTTTTGACTTGAGTAATTGGCGCTCAAGCATGCTTTTCTAGCGCTTGAGCGCCCAGACTCGATAGATTCGCCTATAAATAGTTTTTTCTGTTTTCTTTGAAGTCTTTCTCTCATTATTTTTACATTCTTCATAAGTTTAGAACTAAGGTTAAGCCTCTGGAGCATGAGGAGCCCCCCTGAGCCCTTTTGTTCCGGATTTTATTTTACTTTGTGGTATGCATATCTTAGCCATGAGTGGCTAAACCCTTATTTCTTTGGATTCTTTGTAAGACTTTGGATGTTTTAGTTCTAAATCCTATTTCTATTCATGTTGATTCTGAGCAAACCCTTGAATCCCATATCTTTGCTTTATCTTTTAAGCTTGAACGCGTGCTAGCTTTATGCTTTTATATAATTAGAATGAAAGTTTGTTATAGATTAGAGACTTGTTGTGGGATTACCCATTCTATGCTTGCTACTAGGAATAGAGGAAGGGTTGAGGTTTGTTGGCCTGAAATTGCATGCTTATAGCCTCAAGCAAATGTTTAGGTTGGCAAGGAATTGTGCTTATCTTTTGGCTTGAGAAAATTATCTATACGAGACATCGATAGGTGATTGAGTAGGCTTTAACATCAAGGAGAGATTCAGAGTTTTGTGAGTAGAATAGGTTTGCTAAAATTGAATTAGTTGAGCAATAACCCAAGCCATCATCACCATTGATATTCAGACACTTGTTCTTTGTTCGCTTGTTAATTAAGTACTTAAACAAATAGTCAACCTTAAAACTGAATTTCACTCGCTTTCCAATCGTGAACTTGAAGCTTAAACTGAGTTTCGCATTCCAATTCCATGAGGTTCGATATTTAAAACCGGGTAGATTCTATACACTTGCATATTGACCAACATGTGGAATTGGATATTTAGATATGAGGAGTGAGTGGAGGGGGGTAATTTAATGCTGTGAGCGTACCCTATCGATTCTGAAATGAAGGGAGGGTAGGGCAGGGGTTGTTTGTTGCTTTGAGTTTTAGACTTTGCAATGCATTTATTACAGAAAAAGGAGAAGGTAGAGTGTGTGGGGAGGGAGAAGGGAGGGCAAGAGAGAGAGAAAGAGTTGCAGTTGACCATTATGAATGCTATAATTACTCAGCATATCTGCATTAATTATAACATTAATTGTCTTAAGTTGTTGTTGACCATTATGAGTTGCAGAGAGAGTTCCACTCTACCTTAACCTAGTCAACCTCAACCCCCAACATCAATCTCACCCTCAAACCACTATTCCTCAACCTAGTGAACCTCAATCGAATCTACCCAAATGCCACCCTCAATTCATTTTACCTCAACCTAGTCATCCTCAATCCATCCCTACACAAGTACCTCAAGCACAAGCTTCTTCATCTAGTCATGTTAGTGGAGGCAATAATGAGAGAAATTTTTTGATACTCCCAGAAAATGATGGGTAAGTTATTTGATTGTCTTAAACATTTGATATAAGTTTTTAATGTTATGGTTTTTTAATGTTTCATTTATTGTTTTGTTGTACATAGGTTTGATAAGCACAAGTTGGTAGTTGGGGCTATAGGTGCAATTATATGAAGTGCATTTGAGGAGGCTGAGCCATAATGGAAGCAACTTTCTATAGAACAACGAGATCTGTTTTTTGATCTGTTTAAGGTAATCAAACCTGAAGCTTTTGATAAAAGAATGTTTATCCTGGTTATCAAAACCGGATTGGGCCGACCGGTTCGACCGTTAGAATCGGGAACCGGACACTTGGCCGGTCCAAAACTATCACAAAACCGTTTGGAGAAAGAACCGGTGTCAAACTGGGAGAACAGGCGTAAAACCGGGAGAGCAGGTGAAAACCGGCCGGTTGGCGTTTTCACGCGGTTCAAGTTATTTTTCTTTTGTTTTTCAATGTTGTCTAATCCATCGGTAACAGATACCCATTATTGCTAATCACAATTAATATCATTCATTCGTCTTGAATTATGAATTGCTTTAAATAAAAAATTCTTCGTTAGCTTCGCAAGTGGTCTGCTTTAATCATTGTGCTGCATTGTGTATTGGAGAGGCATTAATTAAAACAAAAATGTACTCCCTCCGGTCCTATTTATAAGCATGAAAGAGAAGAAAAATCTTGGTCCTTTTTATAAGAACCAAATGAAAGTTTGAGCTATATTAATTATTTTTTTCCAATGATGCCCTTATTAATTCTAGCTTGTAAAATGTGTCTCATTAATTATTCTCTCTCTTTCCCACTTTCCAACACTAATAACAAAGGGTAATTTTGGAAGTTTATTTTGATTCAAGACATATTTAATGCATTTTATCTAGTTTAACTACATTTCTTAAACTATGTGATTTTTTTTTTGCTGCTTATAAATAGGACCGGAGGGAGTATTATTGGAAATTATGAAACCAATAAATTAGAATCAGCTAAGGCCCCACCTGATAATTGTTTTCACCATTTCACGAGTCTTAAGGCAATCAAAGGGTTTTGATAAAAAAAAGCAATTAAAGGGTCAAAGTTTAAATCACATGCGTTATACTTCTTAATATTGTGTTGTACCTTTTCTTTATTCTGTATTGGTTTTTTCTTGTTTGTACATTTGGGTTGGAGTACCCCTAGTACTCATATTCAATACAATTTTGCTTACCCAAAATAAAAATATTGTATTTTATTTGCATCATTAATATTGTATTTATTAGTTGACACAATTCTCTTATATTAAAATTTTTAAATTAGGCTTAATTGCACTTTTGCTCCCTTAAGTATCATCGTTGTGTGATTTGCCTCCCTTAAGTTTAAAAGGAACGATTTGCCTCCCTTATGTATCAATTTGTGCCAAATTGATCATTCTGTTAAGTAGGCATCCAACTACTAACGGAGGAAGTTTACATGGCCTTATTAAATGACGTGTCTCTGACATATACCCACTTAGATGTCATGTCACATTTTTTTCACTAAAAATATTCTTTTTTTCTTTTAATTTAATCTTTTCTTTTAATTTTTCATACCACCACAGCATCACCACCACCATTCCTTTTCTTCCCCAACCCCAATCCCTCCATCTTTCCCCAAATCAATTTTCCGAAAAATCACAAGCAAAAAAGAATAAGGTGAATAAGAGGAGGAAAACAGAGAACAAAACCCAGACCTTCAGATCCAGAACCCACTCCATCTACTTCTCCCTTCCCAGATCAGAAACTCAAAGCTTCCAAATCAGAAACCTCAAAACCCAAACGCCACAATCGTAATCCATTGCTCATCGGCAACCAATTCCCACATTCACCGGAGAGTGGGCATCACCGTCGTCTTCCGGGAGCTTCGACAAGGTCCACCAGCTCCTACCGGGTAAAGTGGACTCTATGAACTCGAATCATTTTTCGACGACTTTCTGGAACCCAGAAGCATCTTCCTTGCTCTGATGCGACGAGTCTGCAACGGGTCTTCGAGCTCGTAACCTAGAAATTCTTTGAACGAGCCGATTTGGTGAAGGAAAAGATAAAGCTGGTTTGCGGGTTGTTGTAGATGGAGGAAAAGACCCAGCAGAAGACCCATAGCAGAACGGGAACGAGAAGCACCAGACACCAGTTGCAGAAGAGAAGCCAAGCAAGATGAATTGAAACAGATAAGGAACGAATGAGCAGGAGGATATGCCGGCCTGGGCAAGAGAGAATTCCATTTGTTTTTTTTTTTTAATTTACTTATGCATCATTTAAGATGGTGTAATTAGTCAAGTGGTGCAAATAAATGTTAGGGTGGTGTAAATAGCAGTGCCACGTCAACAAATTCTGTTAGTAATTGGATGCCTACTTAACGGAATGACCAATTTGGCACAAATTGGTACATAAGGGAGGCAAATCGCTCCTTTTAAACTTAAGGGAGGAAAATCGCACAACGATGATACTTAAGGGAGTAAAAGTGCAATTAAGCCTTTAAATTACTATTATTTTATTATTATGAGAAGAACCACGGTTGGACCGCGATTGAACCAATAAATTGTGAACCGGTGCCTGACCGGTTACCGGTTCGGTTTTAAAAACCATGATGTTTATAATATTTCTTGTTGTTTTGGATATATGTCTAATGTAATCACACTTTATCCTCATTATAGTCAAAGTTTGCATGGCCGCATCAGTATGACACATGGTGCGACGTAGTTTTGAGAAACGAGGTGCAGCCAAAATGATACATGTTGGTACATGTTGTCTTGCATTTTGTCAAAACAACCGATTGTCGAAGCAGATGCCGTGACATCTGATTCTACGAAGCTAGGGCATCGGTCCTCTGCTTGAGTTTCTGTTGTGGGCCCTCTGAAGATTGATTGAAGATATGTTTTCGTGTTACTTGAGGAACAAGTAGCTATTCCAGAAGGGTTTTAATTATGAGTTTTTATTTGTTGAAAAAATCTTTGTTAAAAGATTGGTTTCTATCTTTACTTGTGCAATAAGTAAACAAAATCTATCAAGATTGCGTTTTGAATTGCTGTTGCTGCAATCTGTTACTTCAACCCATGCTAACCCTATAGCCCATGCTACCGTTGCTGAAGTCTATAAAAGGATGAAGACCTAAAACATGAAGACCACCGAAGCTATTGAGAGAGATCAAGTGTTTTAGGATTTGTGCTTGTGCTTTGTCCTTTGTTAGTTGTGAATCCTCTTTGCTCACTGATTCTATAAAGCAAAGAAGGGTTCTGTGTGTTTGATTGCGTTCAAACTCTGATTGTTGATTGTGTTCACCAATCACTGTGGCAGTGATTGAGAGAAAGTGAGAGGGGCTCTCATACTTAGGTTGAGATTCTAAGTAGAAATACACTGGGTAGATTAGGAAGTGAACTATGAACTGTTGTGTTCATGAATGTCTGTAATTCCTGAATCTTGAGATAGTGGATTTCCTTTCTTTGGGTGCAAACCCTCCAGACGTAGGTGAAAGTTTTCACTGAACTGGGTTAACAATTCCTGTGTTTTGTTGTTTCTGTTTTAAGTTCTGTTTTACTGTTAAGCGATTGTCGAACGTATTGTCCTAGCATCGTGCAAGACATTCGTACTACAGGGAACCTGAATTACAATTGGCATCAGAGCAGGCACCCTGTTCTGGTTGGGTGAGCTCTAGGGAATTTGATTCAAGTTCTCATGGATAACAAGGAGGGATGATCAGTCAATAGGCCACCCATTCTGGATGGTACTAACTATGACTACTGAAAGGTTCGCATGACAACCTTTCTCAAGTCAATTGACAACAAGACTTCGAAAGCTATTGTCAAGGGTTGGAAGTACCCCACTAAGCCTTAGGTTGAAGGCACCTCTACCACTGTTGTGGAGAAACCTGAAGAGGAATGGACCAGTGTTGAAGATGAAGCTGCTCTTGGAAGCTCAAAGGCTCTAAATGCTATTTTTAATGGAGTTGAGAAGAATATGTTTAGGCTGATCAATACGTGTACTGTGGCAAAGGATGCTTGGGAAATTCTGAAGACTGCACATGAAGGAACTACTCGAATAAGGATGTCAAGACTTCAGATGCTTACTACTCAATTTGAAAATTTGATGATGACTGAAGAAGAGACTATCTCAGAATTCCACATGCGTGTTCGTGACTTGTCTAATGCTTCATTTGCTTTGGGTGAACCTATGTCAGATGAGAAGCTTGTAAGGAAGATCTTGAGATCTCTTCCCCAAAAATTTGCCATGAAAGTCACTGCAATTGAGGAGGCTCAAGACATTGAGAACATGAAGGTTGATGAACTTATTAGCTCCTTGCAGACATTTGAGTTGAAACTGAGTGGGAAGTTTGAAAAGAAGAATAAGAGTATTGCTTTTGTGTCTAACACTGATGAAGGTGATGATGAATACTGTGAGGGTGAAAACCTCTCTGAGGCTCTGACTATGCTAGCGAAAAAAATTCAACAGAGCTTTGAGAAAGATTGACAAAAGAACCAGGCCTACTGTCCATGACATGAAGTTCGACAACAAACCCAAATTTTCTAATTCACAGAGGATGACCAAGGAAGAAGAAAGATCTGGTCAGAGCAAAGGAGTGCAATGTCATGAATGTGAAGGATATGGTCACATCAGGTCTGAGTATGCCACCTATCTTAAGAAGCAGAAGAAAGGTATGATGGTAACTTGGTCAGATGAAGACACTTAAGATGAGGAGGAGATATCTGCAAACAAAGTCAATGCTTTCTCTGGAACCATCTATGAGTCTGAGACAAGTGATGAGGAAACCTCAGTTGAGGAATTGGCTGAGACTTACAAGCTGCTACATAACAAGTGGGAAGAAGCATGTAAACTTGTGAGAGAAAAGCAAAGTGAGATAGAACAACTTGTTTCTCAAATGAAAGGCTGAAAGAGCTCAGCACAAAGCTGAAGGAAGATCTGGAGGAATGAAAAAGTAAGTTTAAAAATGCTGATGTTATGGAAAAGGCTAACCTAATGTTGATTAATGCAGGACTTCAAGAGGAAGTGGCAACTCTGAAAAGAAAGCTTGAAGCCACTCACAAATATGTTAAAATGCTAAACAATGGTTCTGATATGCTGGATGAAATTCTGAAAGAAACCAGCAAGCAAGGAGGGAGTTTGAAGGGAATTGGCTTTGACTACAAGACAACAAACAAAGATGACCAGAAAGGATCAAAGAAATTTGTATCTGCTGCAAATCAAACTGAATTCAAGAAGCCCAGGAATTATCAGTTGTCGGATCCATTGTCCTAACATGTGCCTCAGCATGTGAACCCCCAACTTAAGTTTGGCAAAACTGTTCCTTGGAAGTGTCACTACTGTGGTAGGAATGGTCATTTAAAACCCAACACACTTATCTTTATTAGCTTTATAATTAATCAACTCAACAATCAATCCTTAAAACTGAATTTTATTTGCTTTCCAACTTTGAACTTGATTCTTAAACCGAATTCGCATTCCAATTCCCTGTGGTTCGAAAAATTAAAACCGGGTAGATTCTGTACACTTGTAGATTGACCAACAAGTTTTTGGCGTTGTTGCCGGGGAATTGTTTGTGGTTTTTGGTTTAAGTTTTTAGTTTGTGGTTTTATTTTTTGTTTTTATCTTTGTCTAGAATTGGTGCTGCTAATGTTTCTCTGTTTGAGTGTCACACTTTCAGGTTAGTCTCACGAGAGTCACCATCATGGGTGGCCGTATGACGGAGGAGGAGATGCAAGCCCATATTAAGGCAAGAATCCAAGAGGGGATCACCCTCCGATTATGTAAACAAGAAGTCGAGAATGCCAACCGGTCTCTTCGGGAACTCAATTCGTGCTCCATGAGTTATGACTATCTCAGGAGCATTGTTTTTCCCGAGGGAGTGGAGAACTTTAAATTGAGACCGACATTCATCAACTTGGTGAGCCAAAGCCAATATGGTGGAGGTTCCTCGGAAGATCCTCATGCTCATATGGAGAGGTTCATCCGGAATTGCAACACTTACCGAGTGAACAATGTTCCGGCGGATGCAATTCGGTTGAGCTTGTTTCCATTTTCTTTGAAGGACACAGCTGAGGAATGGCTGAACTCACAGCCTCAAGGGAGCTTCACTACTTGGGAAGACTTGGCAGAAAAATTCAGAACAAGGTTATTTCCAAGAGCACTTTTGAGGAAATTGAAAAAAGACATCATGAATTTTGTGCAAACCGCTGAAGAGAATCTCTATGAAACTTGGGAGCGCTTCAAGAAGCTCTTGAGGAAATTCCCTCAACACAATCTCACCCAAGCTGAATTGCTTGCAACATTTTATGATGGTCTACAATACTCTTGGAGGCCTAGGTGCGGCTTCTAATGGGGAGTTCGATGCTCTTCCCCCACAAGCGGGGTATGACTTAATAGAAAAGATGGCAGCGAGAGCCATGAACTCTGAAAATGATCGCCAAACCCGAAGGAGTATGTTTGAAGTTGAAGCTTATGACAAGCTCTTGGCCTCCAACAAGCAACTCTCCGAACGAATGGCGGAGATTCAAAATCACATTAAGGCGACCAATTTGGTCGGTGCTACAGTAGCCAAAGTGGAGTGTGTAGCTATTGGAGGGCCTCAAGTTAGTGATTTTTGTACCATGACTAGTCAAGGTTTCCGAGATCAAATCTCTGGACTATCTCACCAAGACCAAGAGCAAGTTGGTGAAAATGGTGGCAAGAAGAGCTTAGAGGAGCTATTGGAGAGCTGCATCAACCGCATGAAGAACAACTATAAGAACCAAGAGGTGGCTATAAAGAACTTGGAAAGTCAAATTGGCCAGCTGGCCAAGCAAATGGCCGAGATACCTCAAGGTAAGTTTTCTCCCGATTCTTTAATTTTGTCTAAACAAGAAAATTCTGCTGTTGTTACCACTAGGAGTGGGAGAGTGTTACATGAGTCAAAAAAACAAGTTGAGGGAGAGAAAAATGAGAAAGTAGAGCAAAAAGATGAGGGTGTCATGGAGAAGAGAGTGAGTGAACCGGTGAAAGCTAGAGTTGTGAGTACTCCTTCTCCTGAACTTAGCAAGATTCCATTCCCCAAGGCTTTGGTTAAGAAAAATCTGGATAAACAATTTTCCAAGTTTTTGGAGGTTTTTAAGAAACTCCACATCAATATTCCTTTTTCTGAAGCCTTGGATCAAATGCCAATCTACGCTAAGTTCATGAAGGACATTTTAAGTAAGAGAAGGAAGTTGAGTGAGGTTGATGAAACTATCATGATGACCGAGGAATGTAGTGCCATATTGCAAAGAAAAATGCCTAAGAAGAGAAGGGATCCTGGGAGTTTTACCATCCCTGTGGAGATTGAGGGGTTGACTGTTGTTGAAGCATTGTGTGACTTAGGAGCGAGCATCAACTTGATGCCGCTTAGCATGGTTAGAAGGCTGAACTTAGGAGAGGTCACCCCGACCATGCTCTCCTTACAGATGACGGACCGATCCCTAAAAACACCATATGGGATTATTGAGGATGTGATGGTGAAGGTGGACAAGTATGTGTTCCCCGTGGACTTTGTGGTGCTGGACATGGAGGAGGATGCAAAGATTCCTCTCATTCTAGGCCGACCCTTCTTAGCCACTGGTAGGGCTAAGTTTGATGTTGATAAGGGTCAGCTCATTCTCCGAGTTGGTAAGGACAAGGTAAAGTTTTCGGTTTTCAATCCTACTTTGCAAACTAACCTTAATGATGATTTTGTTTGTGATATGATCAACAGCTTGTCCAGGTCTTCAAGAGAGACCCCCAAGGTAAGTGAAAAAGATGTTGAGCTTAGCCAAGCTCTCATCAAGCTTGTTAGTGAAAACAAGTATGGGGGGTCGAAAGATGAGAATTTCCAAGCCCACATGGCCCGATTTATTGAAGCTAGTCACCTTGTAAAGATGGAAGGTGTGACTAGTAATGAGCTCAAGATTAAGCTCTTCCCTCACTCCTTGAAGCGGGGAGCAAGGATTTGGTACGATGGTTTAGATGATACCCTCTCTTGGGAGGAATTGTTCCAAAGGTTTTGTGCAAGGTTCCTACCTTGCACATGTGAAAGAAAGATTGATGGTAAGGAATTTCCTTCCTAACATCAAAGGAAGGAGAGTCCATCTAGGACTATAACTTAGGGCTGCTTGGGAGACAACCCAAGTCTTGTTCTATTTTGCTTGTTTGTTTGTTACATTTTGCAGCGAATGAGAACATGGATTCTAGAGAAGGAGGTGTATCTAAGGCCGCCATGGTAATTGGTAAAAGAAGGTCGACTCTTTGTGATACTTGCACAATTCTGAAGGTATGAAAAACGGTAGAAAGGGGGGGTTTGAATAACGTTTTCAGTATAAAACTTCCACCTTAAAGATTTTGACAAATCTTTCGAGAACTTAAGTGCAAAAGATAAGAGATAGAAAAGCACACAAGGATTTTATCCTGGTTCACTTGATAAATCACTCAAGCTACTCCAGTCCACCCGTTAAGGTGATTTCTTCCTTCTTAGAATGAAGGCAATCCACTAATCAGGTAAGAGTTACAACTGCACTTGAAACCTACAAGTGACTAACAATTACACTGACTTAGCTCACACTAAGATTCACTCTCTTAGTCTTCTCTAGGATCCGATCAACCTTGATCTCCTAAAGGAACTAAACAAACTGTTTATCAAAGAAACGTTTACAAGAGATTTGCTTCTAAAAAGCTAATAGTAAACTCAATGAATTTCAGATGAAAGAAAACTTAGAAGATTTTGAATATGTCTTGCGTATGTGAATGCTTCTTTCTTCTAGCCGTTTCTTTCAGTCTTCAGCCTCTTTATATACTCCAAGGATTAGGGTTGAGTGATGCATGGGAAATGCTACCGTTGGAGGGCAGTTCTGGAAAATCCAGCTTCTGCTGTGGCTGAGAACGTTAGGTAGGTCGTCAGGAAGGTACAGTTGCTTTTGTACTTGGATAGCGACGCGACCTTTAAACCTAGGAGACTTCTGATAAGAGGAATGCTTCGTATTGGAACTTGTGAAGCCGGTTGATCAGAGTCAGAGGGAAAGCACAGATCCTCTGACCATTGTATCTTCTGATTCTGAACTCAGAGGGAAGAACATGGCCTTCAGAGTTTCTTGCTTCTGGACTTCAGAGTTTCCACTATTCAGCTTCTGGATCTTCAGAGTCTTCTACACCATCAGAACATCTGAACCTTCAGTGTTTCTTGGTTATCAGAACTTCTGGATCTTCAGAGCTTCTAGCGACTGAGTCCACATCAGAGTTTGTATAGCTTCAGAACTTCTGAAGCTTTTCCACTGTTCATACTGAACATGGTGAATGCGAAAGCGTTGCTTGGGTCACTCTTTATACACAGTGCTTCTGATTTGTGTGAGATTGAGTTGAGGTCAGAACCTGCAAATAGCACACTCAGAAAAACACGTTAGAGTACCACAATTGTTCATATCAAAAGGTTAACTTGTAATCATCAAAACATAGAGTTGTACTACTAGATCAAAACTTGATCTTACAATCTCCCCCTTTTTGATGATGACAAAACTAAGATTTTTGATGAACAATTCTTAAACATTAAACTGAATTCACTCAGAGTTTAGAGATATAGAATAAGACTTATCCTGATGTGAATAGTTTATCTTGCTCATTCTGAATTCAAGTCACTGCTTGATTCTGAGCTTAGCTCCCCCTGAATCTAATACTTGATGAAAACGTTAGTAAAGTCTAGATTCTGAGCTAAATAAAATAAGAGTTCAGAGTGAAAAACTTATGACATAGATGAAAATCGAGTAATCAGAGCGCATAAGTAATCAGAGTCATGGACAAGGTATCAGAGTCTTGGGTATCAGAGTCAACTTATAATCACTTCAGAGGAAGTGAAATGTATTCCTTGTATTTGCCCAGTGACACATCTATGGTCATGAAGGTGGAACTCTTAACATCTCCAAAAGAAAAATAAATCACACTAACACATCTTACACATCAAAAACTGGGTTTACTCCCCCTTTTTGTCATAAGCAAAAAGCTTGGGGTGTGAAAAACTTAGCTTGAAGTACAAGGTACTCCCCCTTAGAGAAGGTCTAAGTTTAAAGAAAAAGAAAAAGATGCAAGAATCAGAGTTAGGAGAAATAAATGGAAGAGTTAATGCAAGAGAAGAACGTTTACCACCGGTCAAGTGAGTAAAGAGAAGGGTCAGTTACCAAGAACTTAACCTCGAGAAACTGTAGGAGCATTAACTTTCAGAGAGAAAGTGAAGCCTATATAAAGCGTTGGAGAGAAAGGTAAGCTTCACACCTCGAACAATTTTCAGAAAAAAAATGGCATCATACAGCGTAGCACTAGAAGAGCTGAGGAAGAAGGCCTTCGAGGAGGACTTGTTCCTGAACATCAGGCATCCAGAGGGTACAGCGACCATCTCGGAGCTAACACGGACACTGCTGGAAGAGGACCTGCGTCCAGAGTTGGAGAGAGACCTGAAAGAATTTCTTGCCTTTGTTGAGGAGGTGCAAGAACTCAGCCGGCTTGAACTCAAGCTGCTGGAAGAAAAAGAAAGTTTGGAAGAGAAGCTCAGGACTTCAGAAGAGATTCTGGAGAGGGATGAGCTAAAGGTCAGACTCAGCAACATCCAGCATGTACTGGAGCGTCTGGAGAAAGATAGGCCAGAGCAGCGCCAGGAGTGCAGAAGAATGAGGAGGGATCCTCCATTCTAGACTTAGGGAAAGAATGTATGATGTAAACATAAAGTTATTATGAATAAAAAGAGTTTTGCAAACATATGTGACACAATTATATATAGATATGCAGAGATTCACAAACGAATAAAGTAGCATAAATAAGTAAAAAGAAACAGAGTTTAACAAAAATAAAAAAGTTAACGAAAAAGAAAGAAAAAAAAAAGAGATCCTAAGATTAAGGTTTGTCAGATCGGCGCAGAAGTTCCATCAGCATGTGCTTCATCTCAATCAGCATGGATTCATGAATGTCAAGACGCTGTTCCATGATGTCGAGTCTGGATGAGCTTGGCTGAGTTGAACTGGAAGGAACATTCTGAGCAGCTTGAGGATCTGGAATGGAAGCAGAAGCAGCAGGAGTAAACACAACTGGTGCAAGTGCTTGGCATCTAAGAGCATCAGCCTCAGCTTCAAGTCGCTCTGCCTCAAGTCTGGCTTGTTCAGCTTGAGCTGCTGCTTGACGTGCAGCTTCTTCTGCTTGAGCCTTCTTTCTCTTGGCTTCTTCAATAGCTTCAAGAAGCTTATTTCTCTGTTCTTGTTCATGAAGAGCCACCCTTCGAGCAAACCTTTGCTTGGCAGCCTCAATGCTCTGACTTCCCTCTGCATGCAGGAGCTGCATCATAATTGGAACTTGAGCCACCAGCCAAGTGCCCAGATTGTTCCACTCATCAGCCACATGTTCAGCATTCTCACTGAGGTCAGTCTGACCGTGCACATTGCGGAGCCTCAAAGAGGCTTCATGATAGAAAATATTGATGCACTCAGAGAGAGATGTGGGTTGGAGGTGAGTATAAGGAATTATGGAGAGGTTGGGTTCAGGAGAGGCTGGGTGATTGCTGCTATGGGCTTCAGAGGCACCTTGTGGAGAACCAATGTTAATCAGTTGAGCATTGGGTTCAGAGGTTCCAAGGTGAGGATCTGAAGTTTCAACCAGAGGATGGGGTGATCTAACCGAGGATTGGTTAGACACTGAATGTTCGGGTTCAGGTTCTGGTTGAATAGGCTCTTGTTGGTCCGGGGCAGGGTGAGCTTGTTGAGCCAAAGGGTCTGCCTCTTGTAAAGGATTGACCAAGATAGGTTCATCTGGGTCAACTAGACGTTCAGGTCTAGGGCCAGGATATCTCCTAGGGCTTGGACATGTAAGGTAATATTCCTCTAAGGTAGACACCTTTTCTTTTCTAAACTCCATGAATTTTCTAATGGATTCAGAGTTATTGGAGGGAGAAGAATCAGCAACATTGGTTGGGAAGGATACAGGTGTAAAGGCTGTTGAAGAATCTGTATCCGTGGTTCTGGCAGCAGGACGTGCTGATGCTCTGGGAACAGAGTGATCAGACGTTCTGGGTTGTGGTTCTGTCTGGTTGAGTTCTGGTTGGTCATGGAGGATGGGTTCAGAAGATAATGGGTCGTACGGAATGGTAAGGAGAGAGGGTGGTTCTTCTGACCTAGAGGGTTGATTCTGAAGCAAATTCCAGAGAGGTGCTTCAGTAGGGGAAGGTTGAAAGAAAGAAGATCTTGGGGAATGTGGTGGAGAGGTGGTTTGTGCGGCTGGTTGGGATTCAGGAATAGAAGTGAGGGGATTTGAGGAGTGTTGGAGCAAGGCAGAAATAGGGAGTGCATCAAATAAATTCAAATCATCATCAGAAGCAAGTGCAGGCTTACTTGAATGTGCTGATGATCGAGTCACTCTGACAGGAGGTTCAGTCCTTCTGACCACCTCAGCAGCTGGTTCCACCCGAGTAGGCTTCACCACGATTCTGACTTTCTTCTTCTTCTTCTTGGGAGGACCATCTTCATGATCACTATCATCACCATCATCAGGCTTTCTCTTCTTCTTTGTGGCCAGAGGGACATCAGATTCCTCAGAAGATTCGTCCAGAACCATCTTCCTCTGAGCTTTCCTCTTGGGAGGAGAAGGAAACTCTGGAGCTGGTGGTAGTCTGCTGACGAAATCATCAAGGTCAATTTCGAATCCTTGAGCCCTGAGGTCTTCAACATAGCATCTGATGGCGTCAGGATTGTCTGCCTGAGTCCACAGAGGGTAGTCATGCAGAGGCATCCTTCTACCTCTGATCTCAGAAGATGTGTCTTCATGAGCAGGAGCAATCTTCTTCTGGACCAAACCCATCTTCTTCAGAGAGTTTGCAGTGAAGACATCACTGACAATTGTGCTCAGATCCTCTACACATCCAGCATTAACCAGATCTTGTACCAGGTTGCTTTCAATGAGAAAGTCTGAGAACAGCCTCCCAAAAGGGATATATTTGATTGCAGACTTGATGGAGGCGGTGGTGCGAGACTTCCGGATGCATTCCTTCAAGTAGGAGAACAGGAAGTAGGGAAGGCAGATCTTCTTCTGATCTTGGATGAAGAACAACATCACCTTCTGGTTGAAGTTGATGTAGTCTGGAGAACTGCCCTTCGGTCTCTGGTTTATGCAGTGAAGCGGGATCTTGTGCCAGATCCTGAGTTTGGGGTGAAGGTCCATCACCTTGTAACTCGTCTTGCCCGGTTTGAAGGTGGTGTACAGGGCCTGGTTGATTGTGTCCTTGGTGCTGAGTTTCAGTTTCGATTCCGTGAGTTGGAAACGAAACCCATAAGCAGTGTCTGCACCCAGTAAGTGCACGAATGACTTCTCAGTGATGATGATCTTTCTTCCAAGAATGTGAGAGACCACCTGAGTATCATCGCAGTCGGCGTGCTTCCAGAATTCCTTTACCAGTTTCTCATACACCGGTCCTCGAAGTCTGTTGAAGTAATTTCCCCAACCTTGAGCTTGGACTTCAGGACGAAGATCATACCCATTTGTAGCCAAGTTGTCGAGGTTGAATCTCCATTCTGCCAGGACTTGGAGTTCCTCAGGAGGATATACACAGTGGACGGCACAGCCCCGTTCTGCAACTGGAACACTCTGTTCTTGAGCTTGAACTTGTTCTTGTGTCGGATTCTCAGGGCCCCTTTGACCCGTTGCCAAACCAACTACCATGTGAGGGAACTGAGGTGCATCTGCAGTAGATCTTCTGGTTTGTCTCACCATTTTTGAAGTGGTTGAAGGTTTGAGGTAGAAGATGAAGGTTGGAAGATGAAGAAAGATCGAGAGAGAAATCGAGAAGAGCGGTTTTGAAAAGCAGAGAGAGCGAGAGCAAAAAACGGAAGTGAAAGAGAACGTGTGTGTATAGTGGGTTTTATCAAATAACCGTTGTTGATTCAAAAAGCACTTTAAGATCAACGGTTGAAAATTAAAGATAGATAGTAACAGTAAAATACACAATCACACACAGGAGATAAGCACATCTACACGCAATCATAACAGACTGTCACACGGGCACAAGGAACTATGCATCAGAAAAACTGACACACGCGTTGTTGTCTCAGCTTCAGAGTCAGTACCAGTGGGTACACACACTCTGATTGAGTTACCTTCTGGACTAGACATCTTCTGATCAAGAAGTATCATAGTCAGAGGTTCTGATCCATCTTCACTCTGGACAAAAGTCCATGTTTAGATTTTTCAGAATAAAATTAAATCTATCCTCTG
Organism: Lotus japonicus; assembly: GCF_012489685.1. Classification (NCBI taxonomy): domain Eukaryota; kingdom Viridiplantae; phylum Streptophyta; class Magnoliopsida; order Fabales; family Fabaceae; genus Lotus; species Lotus japonicus. Next base: position 47,965,012 of record NC_080042.1, on the reverse strand, counting down.
CTAAGGGCTTTGTAAAGATATCTGCCCATTGATGGTCAGTATCAACAAACTTCAGAAGAAGTACGCCCTTCTGTACATAATCTCTAATAAAGTGATACTTTACCTCAATGTGCTTTGCCCTTGAATGCAAGATAGGATTCTTACTCAATGAGATTGCAGCAGTGTTATCACAATAGATTGGGATATTGCTCTCAAGGATCTGATAATCCTCCAGCTGATGTTTCATCCAGAGCATCTGAGTGCTGCATATTGCTGCTGAGATATATTCTGCTTCTGCAGTTGATAGTGCAATGGTTGATTGCCTCTTGCTTGCCCATGAGACTAGATTGCTTCCCAGAAATTGACAATTTCCAGAAGTACTTTTTCTCTCTGTTCTATCTCCAGCATAATCAGCATCACAATAACCTGAAAGCTTATACTCTGATGTTTTCTTATACATCAAGCCAAGGTTAGTGGTGCCTTTCAGATACCTTAGGATCCTCTTAACAGCAGTTAAGTGGGTTTCCCTTGGATCTGATTGGAAACGAGCACATAAGTGAACACTAAATAATATGTCTGGCCTAGATGCAGTTAAGTATAGAAGTGAACCTATCATGCCACGATAGAGCTTCTGACATACTTTACCACTTTTATCTTCTTTCTCCAGAATGCATGTAGGATGCATTAGAGTCTTGGCCACTGTAGATTCCAGCATATTGAACTTCTTCAGAAGTTCTTTAGTGTACTTGCTCTGATGGATATATGTTCCTTCTGGTGTTTGATCAACTTGTATTCCCAGAAAGTACTTTAATTCTCCCATCATACTCATCTCAAATTCAGCCTGCATCATCTCAGAAAATTCTTTGCATAGAGATTGATTAGCAGAACCAAATATAATATCATCAACATAGATTTGCACAATTAAGATATCATCTTTATAAGTCTTGCAAAAAAGAGTTGTATCTACTTTACCCCTTACAAACTCATTCTCCAGAAGGAATGAGCTAAGTCTCTCATACCATGCTCTGGGAGCTTGCTTCAGACCGTAGAGTGATTTCTTCAATTTGAACACATGTCTGGTTTCTTCTCATCTTCAAAACCTGGGGGTTGATGAACATAGACTTCCTCTGAGATATAACCATTTAGGAAGGCACTCTTTACGTCCATCTGATGTAGAACTATGTTGTGATTTACTGAGAAAGAGATCAACAGTCTGATTGCCTCCAGTCTTGCTACTGGAGCAAATGTTTCAGTGTAGTCTATTCCTTCCTGCTGGCTGTAGCCTTGAGCAACTAGCCTTGCCTTGTTTCTGACTACATCTCCTTTCTCATTCAGCTTGTTTCTGAATACCCACTTCGTTCCAATAACATGGACACTCTCAGGCTTCTTCACTAAGCTCCAAACATCGTTCTTGGAAAATTGATTCAGTTCTTCTTCCATGGCCAGAATCCAATCCTTATCCTGAAGAGCTTCATCTATGGACTTGGGTTCAATTAAGGACACCAATCCTTTCAGACTGAGCAAGGTCTCTTCAGAAGGTCTGAAGGCAGATCTGGTTCTGACTGGTTCGTCTTTGTTGCCCAGAATCAATTCCTTAGGGTGAGCTGCAGTGATTCTGCTCTTCTTCAGAGTTTGTGAGTTAGAGGGACCAGCTTCTTCCTCTGGTTCATCTTCCTCTGGCTCATCTTCCTCTGGAGCTTTGCCTTTGTCAGAAACATTAATGCTTAAATCTGCAACTTTTCAACTAGCTTTGACTGGTCAGAGTCAAGCTTATCGTCAAATCTAACATGAATAGATTCTTCAATAGTCTTAGCATCAGTATTATAAAATCTAAAACCTTTAGATCTCTCAGAGTAACCGAGTAATAGACACTTAGAAGACTTAACATCAAATTTATGCAATCTATCCTTCGTATTGAGAACATAACAAACACAGCCAAAAGGATGAAATAAGAAATGTTGGGTTTTATGTTCTTCCACAATTCATAAGGAGTCTTATTCAGAATTGGTCTCACAGAGATTCTGTTCTGAATGTAAAATGCTGTATTTACTGCCTCTGCCCAAAAGTGCTTAGCCAAGCCAGTTTCTTGGAGCATGGTTCTAGCCATCTCCTGAAGAGTTCTGTTCTTCCTCTCAACAACACCATTTGTTGAGGAGTTCTGGGACAAGAGAAATCATGTGCAATTCCATAGGAATCAAACAGACTCTCAAACTTGTCATTCTCAAACTCTCCACCATGGTCACTTCTGACACGCACAATCCTACAAGCCTTCTCGTTTTGCACTTGAGCAATGAAGGTAGAGAACACAGCATGAGACTCATCCTGCGGGTTAGAAACTTTACCCATGTCCAGCGGCTATAGTCATCAACAATAACCATCCCATATCTCTTGCCACCTATAGACTCAGTTTTCACTGGTCCAAAAAAGGTCGATATGCAGAAGTTCCAACGGCCTTGAGGTTGAGACAACATTCTTTGCCTTGAAAGGGACTTTTGTGAATTTGCCTTCTGACATGCTTCACAAAGAGCGTCTGAAGCGAACTTCAGAGGGGTAAGCCCCTGACAAGGTTTAGCTTGCTCAGCTGAGAAATCTTTCTCATACTGGCATGCCCTAACCGTCTATGCCATACCCACTGCTCTTCATTAACAGACAGAAGGCACTTCACATTCTGAGCCTCCAACTCAGATAATCTGATCTTATAAATGTTGTTCTTCCTCTTGCTGTTAAACAGAACAGAGCCATCGATCTGACTTACAGCTCAGGACTTTTGATTGAATATAACATCATAACCCTTGTCAGCTAATTGACTTATAGACAATAAGTTATGTGTTAAGCCGTCTACCAATAACACATTATCAATGCATGGACTACTATCTACACAAATAGTACCAGTACCAACAATTTTACCCTTTTCATTTCCTCCAAAGCCAACTTCGCCTCCAGGCTTAAGTTTCAGCTCTCGGAACATACGCCTTTCTCCCGTCATGTGACGCGAGCATCCACTGTCCAGATACCATGATTGGTGTTTCAGTGGAGCTATCAAGGATATCTGCAACATAGATAATCTTGTCCTTAGGTACCCACTTTCTGGGTCCTCTCTTGTTAGTTACCCTAGAGGTTCTGATCACCTTGGGTGTCTCAACATGATATTTTAAAGGAATATTTGCATGATATTTAGTCATAGAGAAAGATCCCTTTTTAAGAGGGTTTTTAGCAACTTTAGCAGGTACAGGATCAGGCAATATGGTACCAGAGGGAACAAAGCATTCATACAAGGATTTAGCTTTAGATACAGAGGGCTCATTTCTAATTGGTTTAGAATAGCCAATGCCATGCATTCCATTTCTGCTTACGCCATAGATCATTGAAGCCATTAAGCTTCTATCCACGCTTTTAGCTAGGAATCTTTGAAAAGACTTTTCATACTTAGATTCATTTCTACAATCAGAGGCATCACAGGCAACAATTTCTTCTAACTTAGCAATCTGGTTCTAAGCACAGAGTTGGAATTGATCAAGGCATGATTATCATTTTTCAAATCAGAAATAATTTTCTCATGTTCAGAAGGAGTTTTGGAAACAACAGATAAGTTCTTTTTCAGCTTCTTATGCTTAGACAATAAGGAGTTATACTTATCCATGATATCAGACAATGCATGTTTCAGTTCAGAGGTAGAGAAAGAAGCGAATACCTCATTTTCATCGTCTGAGTTAGGATCTCCTTCTGATTCTGAGTCAGAGTCAACAGCTTCCTTTGACTCTGCTTCCTTGTCTTTGACAATTGCCATGAGTCCTTGGACTTCACCATCAGAGTCAACATCCTCTGACTCTGATTCATCAAATGTCACCATCAGACTCTTCTTCGTCTTGAAGTGCTTCTTTGGCTTCTTGTCTTTCTTCAACTTTGGACAATCACTTTTGTAGTGCCCAGATTCTTTGCACTCAAAACATGTGACTTCCTTGATTGAAGACTTCTTCTGGCCTGAGGACTCATACTTTCCTTTTGCCTTTCCAGAGCCTTTGAACTTGCTCTGCCTGTGCTTCCAGATGCGGTTGAGTCTCTTGGAGATCAGAGTCAGCTCATCTTCATCAGAATCTTCTGATGCTTCTTCAGATTCCACTTCTTCAGCTTGAAGAGCCTTTGACTTCTCAACCTTAGCCTTTTCAGATTTGGATTTCAAGGCTATGGACTTTTTCCTCAGATCTTGTATCTCTGAGCGCTTCAGCTCATGGCATTTCAAAATGCTGATGAGTTCTTCTAAACTCATATTCTCAACGTCTCTCGTGAGCTCTATTGAAGTCACCAAAGGCATCCAACTTTCAGGAAGACACCTGATGACCCTTATGACATGATCTTTTTGTGTGTAGCTCTTGTTGAGAGGTCGTATGCCAGCTACAAGCAACTGAAATCTGGAGAACATTTCTTCAATGGACTCATTTGGCTCCATGATGAAGGATTCATACTTTTGGATCAAAGACAATGCCTTTGATTCTTTGACTTTCTTGTTTCCTTCATGAGACATCTTCAGAGATTCGAAAATGCCTTTTGCAAACTCACGATCTGTAATCTTCTGGTACTCTTCATAAGAAATAGCACTTAGAAGAATTGCTCTTGCTTTGTGATGTTGTGAGTACAGCTTCTTTTGATCTGCAGTCATCTCTGACCTTGGGATCTTCTTGCCATCTGCATCAACTGGACGCTCGTAGTCATCCACAATAATATCCAGAGATCTGCATCGAAACCCAGAAAGAAACTTTCCAGTCTATCTTTCCAATATTCGAACCTTTGACCGTCGAACATAGGAGGCTTTGCATTGTAACCATCTCTTTGAGTTTCCACTGGTGGTGGCAGCCATTTTTTTTCACACCGGCCCGGATCACTGAACACTGTTAGGTGTGGTAATCAGAACTTGCGCTCTGATACCAATTGAAGTATGAAAAAACGTAGAAAAGGGGTTTGAATAACGTTTTCAGTAAAAACTTCCACCTTAAAGATTTGACAAATCTTTCGAGAATTAAGTGCTAAAGATAAGAGATAAGAAAAGCACACAAGGATTTTATCCTGGTTCACTTGATAAATCACTCAAGCTACTCCAGTCCACCCGTTAAGGTGATTTCTTCCTTCTTAGAATGAAGGCAATCCACTAATCAGGTAAGAGTTACAACTGCACTTGAACCTACAAGTGGACTAACAATTACACTGACTTAGCTCACACTAAGATTCACTCTCTAGTCTTCTCTAGGATCGATCAACCTGATCTCCTAAAGGAACTAACAAACTGTTTATCAAAGAAACGTTTACAAGAGATTTGCTTCTAAAAAGCTAATAGTAAACTCAATGAATTTCAGATGAAAGAAAACTTAGAAGATTTTGAATATGTCTTGCGTATGTGAATGCTTCTTCTTCTAGCCGTTTCTTTCAGTCTTCAGCCTCTTTATATACTCCAAGGATTAGGGTTGAGTGATGCATGGGAAATGCTACTGTTGGAGGGCAGTTCTGGAAAATCCAGCTTCTGCTGTGGCTGAGAACGTTAGGTAGGTCGTCAGGAAGGTACAGTTGCTTTTGTACTTGGATAGCGACCCGACCTTTAAACCTAGGAGACTTCTGATCAGAGGAATGCTTCGTATTGGAACTTGTGAAGCCGGTGATCAGAGTCAGAGGGAAAGCACAGATCCTCTGACCATTGTATCTTCTGATTCTGAACTCAGAGGGAAGAACATGGCTTCAGAGTTTCTTGCTTCTGGACTTCAGAGTTTCCACTATTCAGCTTCTGGATCTTCAGAGTCTTCTACACCATCAGAACATCTGAACCTTCA